>NW_008331995.1:2963112-2975052 GCF_000622305.1 Nannospalax galili | reverse complement strand
TCTAGTGGATTTTTTAGGATCTCTTTGCATATCATCTACAAATAGGAATAATTTGACCTCTTCTTTTCCAATTAGTATCTCTTTAATTTCCTTCTCTTATTGCTTTAACAAGAGTTTCAATCACTACATTGGAAAACCTTGTCTGATTCCTGATTTTAATGGAAATGCTTCAATTTTTTCCATTTAGAATGGCATTGGCTGTGAGTTTGTTGTATATAGACATAATTATGTTGAAGTATGTTCCCTCCAGTCTAATTCCCTCTAGGACTTGTATCGTGAACGCATGTTGGGTTTTATCAAAGGTCTCTTCTGTGTCTATTGAGATGAGCATTTGATTTTTGTCTTTAAGCTAATTTATATAACTTTGTTATATTTATTGACTTAGGTGTCTTGAATCATCCCCTTCCCCTATTTCTTTTTTCTTTTTTTTTTTTGGTCTTTTTGACACAGCATCTCCCTGTAGCCCTAGCTGACCCAGAACTCACTATGTAGACCAGGCTGGCCTTGAACTCACAGAGATCCGCCTGCCTCTGTCTCTGCCTCCCAAGTGCTCATTCTATATTTCTGTCCATGTCTATGATTGGATTCCCATCTAGTTCAGCTCATCTGTCTGTATACACTGAATATGTTTAAAATGGTAAAAGAGCTCATTACACTTGAGCTATAACCATCCAACCTCCCTATATATAACTGGCTGTATTTACAAGGTGCTTCCATGTGACACACCATCATAAGCATGAAGTTTCTTTGCCTAGATTTGAGGTGGAGCACCAAAGTTTTGATTTTAAGCTTATAACACGTTTTCTGCACTGTCTCTGACTTTTCCTACATTCTAAGGCAGTGTTGTATGATAGATAGAGGCATAGGCTCTACACTTCCTGGTTGTGTGAACTTGGCCAAGTTTCTTTATAGTTTCATTTTTTCAGGAAGGAGATGATAATAGTAATGCCTTCAAAGTACAGTGCCCAACACAATTATTGATCTGTGGACATAGTTGTGAACCTCCTATGAGCTAGACAGCTGAGTATTTTGGAGGAGGAAAAGAGCAGCAATAGTAACAATGACAGGTGACATTTATTCTTCATATGCGTAATGCCAGCTTAGTGTTAAGAGCTTGACTTAAAGCTGAGCCAAGGGTTGTTCTGTAATCAAAGCTACTTGGAAGGCTGAGGCAGGAGGATCTTGAGTTCCAGGTCTTCCTGGGGTACAGAATGAGTTCAAGTCCAGTCTGGGCTACCTTACCTAGTGAGATCCTGTCTCCCGCTTACCCCCACCCCTCAAGGTGGCAAAGTGTTTGGCATGTAGTGTATCATTTGACGGTCAACACAATTCTATGAACATGGTCCAGTTTTTCTAAGAGAACTCAAGGCTAAAACATTTATGTGGCTTCCTACTCATCAGAAATAGCACACGGTAGAGATGTCATCAAAATCCAGCTAGTTCTAGATTCCTGCATTTGAATTCCAGTGCCAGGTAACTCAAATAAAAATGAATCCTGCTCTCAGTCCATTTCACCACTTCATTTTTCTTTAAATAAGAAACTGCAGAATGAGTTTTTCTGGGAAAAAATCTCTATGCACTTACTAGTTCCACTTTTGTCCAATGACTTTGAAATGTAGGCTTTTCTCTTTATGCTTTTAACAGAAGAAAAGGAAATAAAGGCAGATGCTGAAGACTCCATTTAGTATTGTGGCTCATGTGAATGGGAACTGATTTCTTCCTCTTACATTCTAAGGTGCTCACACAGAGTTCTGCAGTGGATTCTTTTTGTGCTGCCCAGTGGATGTTTTTGTGTTGCATTTTCTTTCCCAACCTTTTAGTTGCTTGCTCAAATATCATTCTGTTATAATTACACATCTCTGTGGGATCTCACTACTGTCCGTCTTTGCTGAGAGCTTATTTTGGCTAGACAAGGACACTGAAATGTAGATGAGTTAATTTACAGGTAGCATTTGGTACTGAGATAAGGGCATGATGGCACTTGCCTGTAATTTGGACATTGGGAAGGTGAATGAGGAGGACTGGGAGTTGAAGGTCATCCTCTATTGCATAGTGAGTTTGGGTCCAGTTTGGGCTACATGAAACCTATCTTAAAACACTAAAAACAAACAATCCAGAAAATAACACCAAGATAGAAGAAAAAAGAGTCCTGAAAGAGAGCAACCTGGAAAGAGTGGAAGAACGGAAATAAGGGACTTGACTTCATTTCCTGTTGTCCTGCTCACGTACTTGGAGAGCTTCCTTTTCTTTTAGTGATCAGCGTGACAGTTTTCCTTTTCAGGGGCTGTGCTAAGGTACATGTGCATAACGTGTGGAGGCTGCTCCCAAGGAGCAGATGGGTTTAAATTATGAATTCTATTAATGTTTATATACATATATTCACTTATAATTTTTTTCCATTTATAGTATAAGTAAACACCAGTTTTCAGAATTCTTGGAGGTGTATTGGAGCCAATAAAGAGTTGAGTTAAGGTTTACCCTTTTGAGAAACCTTGCTATCAATGAATAAAGGCAACAAAATACTATTGTTCTTTCAACTTTTCTCACCTTTGACACTATAGAGATTTTAGGCCACTTATTGTATACTGGATTTGTAAGCATCCTTGGTCTCTACCCACTAAATACGAATAGCGTTTCCATAATTATGACAACCAAAAATGGGTCCAGATGTTGCTAAGCATCCCTTGGGGAGTGGTATCACCCCTGGCTGAGAACCACTGCTCAGGGAATGTATTTTGGCATCTAGTTCACTTAAATGCACTGCAGGCTGGGTAAATGTGATAGTGGCCCCATGTGAGCAGTTTGCAAAATGTGGTCCAAAGAGGACAGTTTTTTCCATGTATTTCAAGAGTGTCATTCTTGAAAATGAGCACCAAGTGATTTTAAAAAAGAAACCTACCAAGCTTCAACAATGTGAAATTTGTCCTGTTCCTATAATGTGAGTTTCCAATTCACTCCCTTTCCCAAGTCTCCAAATTATACAGTCTTTTAATGTAATCTGTTACCCCTTTTTTATTTTATGATTTTTATTTTATGTGTATGAGTGTTTTCCCTGCATGTATGTAAGTGTACCATGTGCGTGCAAGGCTGACAGAGGCCAGAAAAGGGGTTAGATCCCCTGAAACTGGAGTTACAGACAGTTGTGAGCTGCCATATGTGTGCTTGGAATTGAACCTGGGTCCTCTGGAAGAATAGCAAGTGTTCTTAACCACTGAGCTATCTCTCCAACCCTTTAAAGCGATGCTAATAAAATATAAAAAAGCAGGGGGAGGGGGAGGCATTAGAACTGTAGCTTTGTGGTACAGCTCTTGCCTAGCATGTATGAGACTTTAGGTTCAATCTCTAGTACTGCCAAAAGTAACAACGGTAATAATATTAAAATTTTTTAAATTAAATTATAAAGCAGAAAACAATTGTGAGTTCATGGACCACATGGTGAGACTGTCTCAAAAACAAAATGAAACAGATGAATAAACAAGCAAATATAAACCAAAATTAAAAAGATAAAAACAGCAAGACAAATTTTGTTTTTATAATTTGGAATATAAAAAGTTAGACAGGCATGGTGGTTCATTTCTTTAATCCTAGCACTTGGGAGGCAGAGGCAGGTGGGTCTCTTTAGTTTAAGGGCAACCTGGTCTACATAGAGAGTTCCAGGCCAGCTGGAGCTACAGGGAGACCCTGTCTTAAAAAAAAAAAAAAAAAAAAAAAGGAAGGGGATGAGTAATATATTCTTCCCTCCTGTTTTTTGTTTGTTTTAAATCTGTGTGCGTGCGTGCGTGCGTGTGTGCTGCCTTCCTGCCTGCCTGCCTGCCTGCCTTGATGTGTTTGGAGGTCACAGACAACCTCAGTTGTAGGGTCTCTGTTGTTAAAACTGCAGTATCTGTCAGCCTCACTGGCCCACGAGATTCAGGAGACTCTCCTGTCTCCTCTTTCCAACTTGTTTTATAGGAGTACTGGGATTATAGACCTGTGCTAGCACCCGTGGCTTTATGTGGATTTAGGGGATTTAAACTTAGGCTGCATGGCAAATACTTTCAGCCCCTGAGCCATCTCCCTAGTCCTCTTCCTGGTTTTGTTGGTGAACTTTATTGCTTCCTCCTGGTTCTCTGCTGTTCTCTACCTGGAAAGCAGCAGGTTCCACAATTTCTTAAGACCTCTTTGTCTCTCGTCTCTCCTAATTTCATTTAGTTTTCCCTCTCCCTCTCCCTCTCCCTCTCCCTCTCCCCCTCTCCCTCCTCCATCTCCCATCTCCATCTCCCATCTCCCATCTCCCATCTCCCATCTCCCATCTCCATCTTCTCCATGTAAATCTGACCTTGAAGTCATCCAAGGTCTTTGGGCATGGTGGTCATATCCTACTTAACTGGAGTCTAGAAGTTCAGGTACTTTACTTTAGAATTCTGTTGACTCTGAGGTGATGAGAAATTGACTTCTCCAGCCACTTTTTCCTCAGAAGAGTTTCTGCAAAGAAAAGAAATATGCAAATATTATTCTAGATTAGCATTTATATCTCTATTTTTATGTGAAATTAAGTAATAAAAAATTCAGACATCTTGCTTTCTACATCAAAAGATGGGGGCTGGGGTGATGGCTTATGGATACAGTGCTTGCCACATAAGCCCGAGGACTGGGATTTGGATTTCTAGAACCATATAGACGCATGATGGCCTTCCTGTAATTCTAGCACTCAGAATTTCAACTGAGAAACTTGAGAAAGCAGAAATGAGTTCTTCTTCCCCTCCTTTCTTTAGTTTCCAAGATACTAAAAGTTTCCTTTCTCTTGAGAGATGGTAAAGAAGCCTAAAAATTGAAACAGCTGGTTATTCCTGCATAATGATAAATTCTGAGAAGATGGCTTAATCCACTAGGAGGGGATGGTTTCACTTTGTAAATGCTACTAATAGTATATTGTTTTCTAAAAAGAATAGTATGGTTTCTGAGTTGCTGTCTTAAAAACAGTGAACTGAAAGATAAATAAAACAACAATGAACTGAAATGCTTTAAAATTCAGCACTCTATTGCAGGTTTAAATACAATATTGTCATTCTGTTCTTCCTTGAGGACAGGTTATGGAGCAGTCTCTCACTCCCAAGATCCTGTATTGCTATTCCTGGATGTTATCTTGTTTCAGTTGAGACTGATGTATAGATATTGTCTTCTGTAGCTTTTACTTTGGCATTTTCCTCTGTGTTGACAGTAAGAGTCTTTATTCGTGACCTCAAGATGTATCACTGGAAAGAGAACCATTTTTCACAAAGGTAGTTTACAGGAAGAGACTGTGTCTATAATTCACTTGAGAGCATGTGCATTTGACAGAGCGCACATCTCCAGTCATACAGGGATGCTGATAAAAGGCTTGACCTGTAGAGCCCTCTGCTGCCAGAGGATGGGGTGAAGCTGGTGCATTTATGAAGTGTTTCCTCTTGTTTGGTGCTAGTGTGGTGTTGCCTTTAAGGAAGCATCATGATCTTGACTCACACTTTTTATGAGATGTTTAAAATGATCGGAATAGACTACTCCATGACAACTCATCCTGACATCTCCGCCTTCTCTTTGAGCACGTACCATCATTTAACTTCCTTATTGGTGCTGTGCAGACTGTGCACTTTTCTCCCTGGACAGCTACATTCCTCTGTGGAATGCTGCCCCTAGTGTAACTCTTCTTTCCTCAAGGATCCACTGTGAGAAAATTGAATGAGATTGTCCTTCATCTCCTTGAAGAGTTGTAGAGGAGGAAAGTAGGTTGGAAAGAAGAGAAGAGCATATACACACTCATTACATGAACTGCTTTATCTTTATGAATATGTAGTTGTTTCCAGATTTAGGACATTTTTAGAGTCAACCATTGAACCATTGAAAATTGAGATTATTTTAAAGAGTTAGAGGGAGAGCTTATTCAGAAGTGTGGAATGATTAAAAAAAAACAACTAGGAATTTCAAGTGGAAGAGATCAGAATTGACAGATTTTGAATTATCTAGGTTCAAATTATTCAGTGTTTATATTACAGCATAATAAAGTACAAAGTTGCCTCAAGGGTAACCATTTTCTCAAATTGGTATCTCTGAAATAAATTGGCACAGGGTTAATGAGATTTTTATTTTAATAATTATAGCAACTTTACAGAGTAGTTGTTGCCTAAACTTTTTTAGGCATATTCATTTGTGGATAAGTTAATTTTATTGTTCACATGAGAAAACTTAGGCATTCCACTAAACTTCCTGAAGACCGTAAATACATATAAAGTTGTATCCTTGGGTGTCATTTACATTTTCTTAGAAGGCTTACTCATTTTAGATGCTTAATGTAAATTCCTGCTACTTCATGCTGAATCCCATTGCAGACTGTCTAGAAGAAAGGAATGCTAATGACCAACCCTACTTTCCCTTTTTTCCCACACCACTCTGTGCAAAACGTTTTTTCTTTTTTGAATTTTTCAAATCCACTTCCATATGCTTGATTGACTATGCTGATATTTTAGACCACAGTCAGATAGGACTTTGATCCCAGTCAAGTTCCTGAACCTTTCTACATTTTTCTCTGTCAAAAGGTACTGGCTATGTTTATCCTTGGATGAATTGTAAGCATTCATGGAGATGATTCAGCACACTGTTTACGGTGTAATAGTTGTTTAGTTGACTGGTCCTTTTGGCACCTCTCTTCATGTGGAAGATGCTTTCCTATAAACGGGGAAAACAGAAGCCAGCTAATGTGTGCTGAAACGGGGAAAACAGCAGCCAGCTAATGTGTGCTGCAAGTCGGGTTAGCCTCCCTGTTGCTTAATTCCAGATTGATTGGTTGCAGAGGTCACCTTGTGTTTACCTTTGGCTTGAAATAGGAGATCACAGTCAAAGGAAAACACTCTTTTTAAAGGGAAAAACTGACACTCATAAAGCCATTCTTCTTAAGACTCTGCCTTTCAAAGTGTCCCAGATAAAAGACAGATTAAAAAATATTAAAAACTGCACATTGAAGTACATCTAAGAAAATCCTTGTTCTGGGAGCTAATACGATAACTTTCTTGTTGAAAAATGATGTTTTAGGTTAAAATCTGAGGACCAAAGTGAGTGAGCATAATATTGCATGAGCTTTCACACGCCCTATAATTCCTGGATAGCTAGTTTAAATCTTTTTTTTTAATTTGTTTGCTAATTAGCTCTTCATTTTCTTCTTTCAGTTGTGATTAGTGGGGTTGAGAATTAACGTTGAATGTTCCACTGTTTCTGTATTAGATTCTTGCATATCTGTTTGATGCATTCCCTTTGATCAGAATTCTGTCTCTCTGGAGAAAATATTAATGGGTACTAAGTTCCATTTGGAGAATGAACACTAAAGTGACTGTAGATAAAGGTAATCTACTGTTCATTAAAAAACTAGAAGAGGCTGGAGAGATGGCTCAGTGGTTAAGAACACTGGCTGCTCTTCCAGAGGACGAAGGTTCAATTCCTAGCATCCACATGGAGGCTAACAACCATCCATAACTCCAGTTCCAGGGCATCCTACTCCATGGGCATTTGGGGGGTGCACTTACATACATGCAGGCAATACACTCATACACATAAAATTAAAAAAAAATTTTTTTAAACTAGAAGAAAAGGTTTTTTTTGACTCTTTTCACCCTACAGAAATGATCTATGTTGACAATGGATCTTCCCTGATTTGAATATTACACAATGTATAAATGTATTGCAATAGCATATAATACTCCATAAATATGAACAGCTTTATATTTCAGTTTAAAAATCTGTCTCATTCATAAGGACTGGTGCATTTCACTTTTGTGTTTTGAAATAATTGATAAGGACTGGGAAAATGGTGAAGAGCTTGTTGTCTGAGCATGAAGACCCTGAATTTGGATCTCCAGCACCCACAAAAAAGAGCAAAGGGTGGCAGGTACACGTGTAATCCAACTACTGGAATGTAGAGACAGGAGGATCTCTGGGGCTTGCTTGGCCAGCCACTCCAGCCAAATCATCATGCTCAGGGTTCCATGAGAGGCCTTGTCTCAAAAAAGGTAGAGGGCCAGTGAGAGGGTTCAAGAAGTATAGGTGCTTGCTGCCAAACTTGACAACTTGAGCTAAATCCCCCGACCCACCTGAAGGAAGGAGAGAACCAACTCCAGCAAGTTGTACTTTGACTTCTACATGTATGCTGTAACACACGTGCACCCACACACATACACACAAACATACCAGATAAATGTTAAGAAAAATTAAGGTGGAGAGTGATAGAGGAAGATACTCATTATTGACTTTTGGCTTCCTCATGTGTACATTTGAGCACGTGCATACACACACACACACACACACACACACACACACACGCATGCACACACATAGAGAGTAATGGTAATTCACAAAAAAATTACTGTATTACAGCAATGTTTATCAAATGATTTCATGTGAATGGAAAGTGGGGTGGAGTAGTCAAAATTCTCTGGAAGGAATATCCTAAGATCAAAATATTTTTTGTGACAAATGTGGAGGGTAAGCTGATTCATCCATTCTGCTTGGCAGTGCATCTCTTGGAAAACTGCACCCTGCATGCTGCCATGTGCTCACTCCTGTGCTGTGAGGTTGGGGTTGCATGGTTCCCTAGACCTGGGCTCCTCTAGTTCTCTTGTAATTGCAGATTTGTTTTTCCTGCATTCTCTAGATTAAGGAATGGACTTTGGAATCAACCTGACTGGGTTTCACGATAGCCAGTCACTGGCTAGCTAGACTGCTTGATCCACACACATTTCTTACTATTAGATATTTCACAGGTAGACTGGAAGTAGTGATTATACTCAGTTCATAGGGTCTTTTGTTTTTCAAGAATCGGTGAGTTAATACAGTAATAGTTCTTCATATTAGTATTTTTCTTGTTTTTTTTTTTCCTTTTTACGTTGATGATGGCAGTGTGTCTGTGATACCACAAATTGTTTAGATGGTTCTGACCTCATGGAATCAATGTACATGTGTGTTTGTGTGTGCACGCACATGCACACACACATACACTTGTACATGCTTTCTTATAGTGTGTGTATGCACACACGTGTCCCTATACCCTATACATGCTTTCCTATAGTGTGTGTGTGCACTTGCACATAGTTTAGACACTCAGTTCCACTTCAGGATGTACAGGCCTTTCCTGAACTCTTTATTTAGCTTTCTTCCATCATCTTCACTTGCTGGGGCAGAAGCTCACTCCCCCATTTCCCTTTTAAGGCTCCTGAAGAAGAAATGCATTCTGACACTTGTCAGAATGGTGAGAGTGACAGTTCAGCACCACTTCCATGTGACTCCTATAATGTGGGAAATAGATGAGCTTGACTTTGAATAAAGCAAGAACAGTGAGGATTTATGGCCAGTGAACAAGGTGTGGGGGGTGTGAGGGTCAGTGGGTAGAGAGTTACTAAGAGGAGACTTCTAAGTTAGCAGGCTTCTAATCAAGCTGACCTTAACAGCATCTTCACTGAAGGCAGGCCAAGCTGATTAGATAAGGGTTGGAATGGTTTAGTAGTATCCTTTGCTAAGACCAGAACCTAGGACAGGGTTCAAGTTTGAGATCTAATAGAAAAAAGGGCTCATGGGAGCCTGAGTAACATTAGTGAAGGAGAATGAAGGCCTTGTCCTCCAGTGAGAATAGATGGCTGTCTGATACTGTGTTCTGCAGGGCAGCTCACTTATGTGTGCTTGGGAATCTCACCTCTGGGAATAGTGTAACTTTGGGAGATTCTTAAGTTTTATAGAGAGCATGTATTTGGATTAGTTATCTATTTGACATTCCCTTGCATTTATTTGATTGGATACTATTCTTAAAACACTTTCTTATATGATATTTATTCTGCATGCCAAACCCAATTAGACAATTTCCCATCTTATACAAAAAAAGTGGAAGCTTACATAAGTTATGACTGACCACATATCACATTAAAGTAAAGGAAAAAAATAATGGGAGTTTTGAGTCCAGATCTTTTAAGACTCTTGAAAGATCCTTTAAAGATAAATGGCTCACAAGTATTTTTCACGACAAATTCTGTTTGTAAAAGAAATGAAAAAAACTTTGATTCAAGACAGTCTTTAGCTCTTAACATTATGTATCTTCTTTTTTATATTTTATTTATTTATTTGTTTGTTTGTTTATTTATTATTTATTTTTTGGTCTTCTTGAGACAGGGTCTCCCTGTAGCCCCAGCTGTCCTGGAACTCACTATGTAGACCAGGCTGGCCTTGAACTCACAGAGATCCGCCTGCCTCTGCCTCCCGAGTACTGGGATTAAAGGCATGTGCCACCACGCCCAGCTTATTTTATTTTATGTGTATGAGTGTAATGTCTTCATGTAGGTAGGTGCACCAGTGTTTTGCAATGCCCATGGAGGTCAGAAGAAGGCATCGGATCCCCTGGAAATGGAATTACAGATGTTTGTTAGCCTTCATATGGGTACTGGGAATCAAACCCAGGTCTTCTGCAAGAGTAGCCAGTGCCCTTAACTGCTGAGCTATCTCTCTAGCCCTGTATCTTCTTTTTTTTTCTTCTTCTTTTTTTTACACATTTATTTTGTTTTTATTTATGTGATATACACATGCATGCAGGTGCCCTAGGAGGCCAGATGTTAGATCCCCTGGAGCTCGAATTACAGGAGGCTGAGAGCCATCTGATGTGGGTACTGGGAATTGAACTCAGGTTCTCTGGAAGATAAGCAGGCTCTCTTAATTAATGACCCATCTTTCCAGCCCATGATGCATCTTATTCTTAATATCTGTATTGTTCTGTGATCTTGAGCCTAGAAATGTTACATATTTCAGTTCTGGAGGAAAACAATATATACTAGGCACATGTGCATACAAACACACATATCCTTACACAGTCCCGTTTCCACCCAGTGACACATACGAAGGCCATCTTGAGTAGAATTTGAAAACTGTGTTTGTCATCTCCTGTTCCCAAGACCACTACACTATTAAATTACGTGATCATCGCCTTGTCCCTTTCTGAGAAGTACTGCTAGTGTGTGCAAAGTGTTTTCAGAACGCAGCTTGTCAGAACCATGTACAATATTGCCATTTTCACAGAAGGTCAGTGAACATCATAATCTTAGACTGAAAGGGAACATCAAAGTAGATAGAGGGAGATACACCTTCTCTTTGAAACTGACTGCCAGACAATGAGGTTGCCACAGCCTGTCTTTGATAATCTCTGGCATTTCTTTTTTTCTGTTAATGTGCCATTGCCCAGCAGGGGGCAGGACCTGTTTTTCCTTCTGAGCAACGACTGAAGTTAGTTTAGAGCCTCTGAGCTAGAGATAGGGCAACTGTAAGGACAGAGATGTAACCAACACCATGTCTTTTGAATGACTGAGTGACTTTACTATTTTAATCAGATGGTTTTATTCCCCAAATAATTATGGCTTATACCCATCAAACACTTTCTCTATATACATAATACAAAAAAATTATTTGGGCTAATCCTTCTACCAAACTTATGAAGCAACTTAATTCCATATATATATTTTTTTAATTTTTAATAACTACATGATTAGAAGAAGCATTTCATTACAGCTTTAACATATTCAGTAATACACTCCAGAGCAAGAGTACGTCTCTTTCACAATTGGCTATAATTTTCTAGGTTCACAGTTCTTAAGATGAGGAAACTGAAGCCCGAGGTTCAGAAAGCTTTAAATAACTTGCATAATGTATCTTCTATAAAGGAATGCTAAGAGTTAGGCTGGGAGTTTGGATCCTGCTGTGTAGTTCAGGAGGACTTGAACTTACTCCAGGCTCTCACCCTTCTTGTGATCCACTTGGGTCCTTCTGCCTCTTCCCCTGGAGTGCTGGGAGTACAGACAGGAGCCACTACATCCAGTTTAGAAGCTGCTTTTGTAACTCATTTCAGTGACCAACAACACTTCCTATTGTGATAGTCTCCCTCCCTCCCTCCCTCCCTCCCTCCCT
>NW_008331995.1:2934282-2963092 GCF_000622305.1 Nannospalax galili | reverse complement strand
CCTCCCCTCTCTTCCTCTCTCCTCTTTTCCCCCTTCTCCTGAAAAACTGCCAAGCAGTACTTTATTTCTTGGGCTGAAAACAGTTGAGTATTTAAGTTCCCTTCTTCCGAGGCCTCTGTTGTTTCTAGTCTGTGTATCTTTCAAGTCTCCCTGTTTGTGAGTACTTTGGGGGAGCTTGTGAAAAAATTTTAAGGAGCTTGTTCCTTAAATCCAGGATTCTGATGTTGGAGCGTAAAGTATGTATTTTACCTCAGGTGAGGGGGGTTGATCACATTGGCAAAATTTTAGCTACTGATTCTCAAATCAGAAATTACAGTTACCCATGTGGTTGTGGTAAATCAACATAGAGGATCTAGATTGTGGGTTCTTTACAAACTTTATCAACTCATTCTGCAGTTTGTCTTGTCATTGGTTTTTGTTAAGGGTGCTGCTTGTCAGCCTGAGGAGCACTGTTAATCCTAGTAGTTGTCCCCCATTTTAAAAGCTCGTGTACCTGGCCTCTGTATTATAGGTTTTCTGCATCCCTAATCCTATGCCCATTGTCATACTGATCGGAATGATGCCTTGTGGCATCATCATACAGCATGGTTGCCTTGTGGTCCCCAGCCATTATTTTGCTAATTACACAGCCAATGTCTTCTGCAGTCTGTGAACTTCGGGTTTTAATTTTTGGCCTGGGTTCTAGCCTCAATGACCTCTGGTGTTGCTTCCTCGTCTGCCCAACCCTATCCACAGCTTTATTGACCTGGAGGTGGAATTTTCCCCATCTGCTCCTATGCTGCCTTCCTGACCCCATCTCTTGTCCCATCATTTTGGGTTTACCCGCTTCCTTCAAGGGTGTGGAGCAGGTGGAGAAGGTGTGCTTTATACCCCAGGAATCCTGTCCGAGGAGGCTCAGGAAAGTTTTTATTTTAAAGTAAAGATTCTAGAATATAACTCAACAATCTTCCTGTGTTTGCTTGGCCAACATTTGATTGAATAATATCAGCTCTTACTAGTTATAACCCTTGACCTCACTCCCATAACAGATGATTTGCCAATAGCAGAATTTTACGACTGACTTTGATCATGTTTCACATAGACTGGAATTGAACTCATCTATTCAGGTAGATGGTCAGTTGAAATGACAGCAGGAAATGACAGCAGCTGTAATGAGTTGCATGTGGGCAGTTATCAGCATTGGAAGTTTCCATCTCTTCTTCCTTGTTACCTTCTCTGGTGTTTGCTGGCTGTGACTAAGCACCCTCTACTCTTCCTTGAAAAGGTTTCAAGCCTACCTCTGTCACTGTGGTGAACTGGCTGTGCTTGTTCCTGTCTCCCACCCACACATCCAATTTTTTCCTGGTGCCTCACCAACACCAGTACGTCGACTCTCAACTCCGGTGTTGCTGCTTTGTTGAAGAAGCAATTATCATTTCATCCATATTTACTCTCCTGTCTTTCTTGGACTACAGTGACATCCTGTATTTTTCCTTTTTATAGGAAGTATTTGGCTCTTCTAGTATCAACTCTGTTTTTTCCTTCATCCTTCTAACATGACTAAATATTACTTGTCCATCAGACTTTAATTTGAACTACATCTTCTGTCCTCTCTCTGTCTCTGTCTCTGTGTCTCTGTCTCTGTCTCTCTGTCTCTCTCTCTCTCTGTGTGTGTGTGTGTGTGAGAGAGAGAGAGAGAGAGAGAGAGAGGGTTTGCTATGTAGCTCGTGTTGACCTTGAATTTATGATTCTCCTGCCTCCGCCTTCACAGCACCAGAATTTTCTTTGTGTGTCTTTTTATTTCTGTGTCTTTTCTCGCTGTCTCTTCAACTCCGGGTCACTGATACTGGATTTAGCACATAGTAGGTATTTAATAAGATTACCAGAAACAGTGGATGGATACTTGGATCTAACTTGCCTTGTTCGGAGTAGAAACACAAAGTAGCTACAAAACCTATCATCCTGTGTTGTGAAAGATGTGGAGTTCCAGTCTCTTTTTTCTGGACTCTCGGAGTTTTACTGCTCAGTTTTAGAAACTGACCCAGAGGAGAGCCAGTAGATAGATCTAATGGTACATGCCCTGCCCTCGGCTTAGCACCAGTCATCTCCCATAGTCTTAAACTTGAAAATTGGATGCCCGGTGGATCAGTTTTATTCTTTCTCCTGCCACAGGGAAAGATAATTTCAGTGGCCGTGGAGGACAGATAAATACCACCGATGCCAGTAACTGAAGGTTGATGTTTAAATAACAGCAATATCACCTTAATCTTCCTAGCCTTTATAAGAGGAAACCTGAAAAGTTCGTATCTGAATTCCCAGACTAAGGTGTGCGTGGCCCTTGCGTGTAGTCTGATTACTTCTGAGACTCTTGGGCTTCCTTGGTCTTTCTTAGCTGTATCAGGAGAAAAGAGCTACCAGCCCTGTTTGTAGCTGTAATGTTCTGAGGCCGTGTTTCTCAAAATCTCTCATGAGGTCCACAGCCTAGTCATCACACAGCACCTCAGTTATCCTACTACACTGACCTCTCTGCTGTCCCCGCACACTGTCCACTCTTCTCTCCTAGCCTCAAGTCTCCTTCTCCATCGTGCTCGGTTCTTAAACTTCTGGTCCTAGAATTTTTCTCTTGTCTGGTTCTGGCACTTGCTCTCTTGCCTGCCCTCCATCCCTCCCTCCTCTCCCTCAATAGAACTTATTTTATAGAGCAATTTTAGGTTCATGAGAAAACTGCATAGAAAATACAAAGTTCCTGTATTTCCCCTCTCCTTTCCCCACAGCTTCTCTTACTAGCAGTGTGTGCTAATATGCTTTTAATACCACTGACGAAGGTCAATACAGCATATCCGAAAGTCCATGGTTACAGTTGAACACTCACACTTGAAGATACCAAAGAGTTTTTTTCTTGTATATTTACCTTTTTAGAAGTTGAGAAATTAAATTATATTATATTAATTCATTAAAAATAACTTTTTGGTCTCTCTTTTTTTTTTGAGACAGGATCTCACTGTAGCCCCAGCTGTCCTGGAACTCGCTATTTAGACCAGGCTGGCCTTGAGCTCACAGAGATCCGTCTGCCCCTGCCTCCTGAGCGCTGGGATTAAAGGCGTGCACCACCACACCCAGCTTAAAAATAACTTTTTGTGCACTAACAAAAGTAGTTTTTGTTTGTTTGCCTGTCTGTCTGTCTGTCTGTCTATCTATCTATCATCTATCTATCATCTATTTATTTGCCTTTTTAAATAGGGTCTCCCTGTAGTTCCAGCTGGTCTGGAACTCACTATATAGCCGAGGCTGACCTTAAACTCACAGAGATACACCTGCCTCTGCCTCCCAAGTGCTGGGATTAAAGGTGTGCACCACCACGTCCAGCCTAAAAGTAGCATTTTTTTTTTAAGAAGAAATCTTCCAGAAGACAGTGTTGCCTGAGATTAATGCCATTTCGTTTACATTTTTGCCCCTTTCTCTTCAGTTTAGGCTCATGGAAAACAGCTGGTAGATTCTCATAAATGCTTCTGTCTTCAGACTGCTGTGATGTCTCTTGACCTCTAGAAGACAAAACTGTAGTTTTGTAAGAAAAGGAGAGTGAAAAAGGCGTACACATCTCTGCATTATTAGGAAATGTCTCCGCACTTGTAGATCTGCAGCAAAGGTCTCAAGAATCCCCAGGGGTACCAAGGCCACACTTTGAGAAGTACTTTGGTCCACCTACATGATGTTTCTTTAATGGATGCCTGTTCATCCTTTTGGTTTCAGTTTAAATGTGTCTCACCAGGGAGGTCTGTCCTTAAGATAGATGAGAATGCCCTGTTCCCCTTTCCATCCCTCACAACTTATAGTTTCTGCGTGTCTCCCCCAAACAGGGATTGGGTCTCTGTTCACAGCTGTATTGCTTATTCCTCATACAGAAAAACACTTTGAATAGACTTACTAAATCTGTGATTGGCTAGGCAGAAGCAGTGTGTACTAATAGCATTGTTTACAAGGATTTCATTGGTAAAGAGGGAAGAGACATGAACACAGGTTATCTCTACACTGGATTGTAATATCCTTGGTGGCTGGGATCATGTTTTCCCCCTCAGTTTCATCAACAGCAGTAAGGCATGCTCAGCAGATGTGCCAAGTGACTAGGTGATACTTGGCACATGTGAATGGATGGACTTGTGGCCTGGATGGGGTGGAATTTTAAATGGAAAATAAAGGTCCATTTGATTATGTGATTGTTGTGTCCTGGAAAGAAGTAGTTATGTAGTTCATAAGCTGTCCATCCTGAGTCATGCTTGATACGGTAGTTTTATATATTTGCATTAGGAGTGTTATTAAACAGAGATTCCTGATAAAGATATTTATATCCATCCAGTCCTGAAACAGGGAAGACTGTTCTTTGAAATAAGGATTCACCATCCACTTGCCACTGCCAGCCTTCCATGAGAGGAAGAAATAATTGACTAAACATGTGACTTAAACTACGAAGAAAGACAGAAAATTATGCCAACTGAATTCTAATATGTGTTATGTGTTTCTGTTTTTCAGGTAAGGAATTACATTTGGTTCTGCCTGGTTTCCTAAGGGACGTGACAGATGCTGTCTTCCTGTGTTCATTTGTAACCTGCCAAATCATGCAAAATGTGCTCGCCTGCAAAACTAGGGCTTCCAATTGTAAGTCATATGCCGTGTGTTCCTGTCAGTGGAGGTGATCTTGCAGGAAGAACTCTGCAGGAGTGCTGGGTTATAGCTCAGATGTTCTGTTAGACCATCTCAGAGTAGCAGGCTGATGTACTGACTACTGGCCATCAGTATCATCCCTGCCTTGCTGGAGGCTTTGCCTACATCCTGCCATCTTGTTTATCCTCTTTTGTTTTGTTTTTTCTTGTATGTGTGTTCTGTTTCCCTGCATTAAACTCGTGTATTGCACAATGCCTTCTGATTTCCTGTATATAACATTTCCATTGCAAAAAAAAAAAGAGCTAAATATGTAAAAATCTAGTTTTGAAAAAATGTCAGTGTGGCACACACCTTGAAAGCATGATCCAGAATGAGATAAGTGGGACACAGAATGACCAACACCCTGTGATCTCATGTGGGAACCATGTGGAACCGGCAAAAGCAGGGGAACAAAGTGGATGAAAGGTCATCAGGCTCTGGAGTGGATGAGATAGGAGAACATTTATTTAACTCAGAGGTAATGAAAAAATTGGAAATAGATGCTGGTGATGGTTGCAGAACTTTGTGAATATCATTAATGCTATAAAATTATGCAGTTATAAATGGTGTCAGTGGGTGCAGAGAGATGGCTCAGCAGGTAAAGGCACCTGCCGCCAAGCCTGATGATCTGAGTTTGATCTCTAACTCCTATTAAAGGTAGAAGGACAAAACAAGCTACATAAAATTGTCCTTTATTCTCCATACATGCACACGCAAAATTAAATAAATAAGTTTTATTTATTTTTTTAATATTTTATTAATTTTATTTTATGTGTGTGCATTTAATGCCTGCATGTAAGTAGGTACACCTGTGTTGTGCAATGCCCATGAAGGTCAAAAGAGGGCGTTGGCTACCTCGAACTGGAGTTATAGATGGTTGTCAGCTGCCATGTGGGTGCTGGGAATTGAACTTGGGTCGTCTGCAAAAGCAGTCAGTGCTCTTAACCATCTGAGCCATCTCTCTAACCCTCAAATAAGTAAATTTAAAAAAAATTGTCTACATGGAAAATTTTAAGATAGTAAATAAAAGGAAAAATGTCACCCATAACCCTACCCCTCAGATACTTCATTGTTAGTACCTTGACATTACCATGTGTTTCTTTCTGAAACATATTTCTTGACTGTCTCTGTATTGAAGTTGGGATCACATAGTCTGATACATTCCACATTTCACTTTCTTTCTTCAGCCTTTTTTCTTGAGCATTTCCTCATCTTGTGGGTGACCTTTGCATCAATGCAGTTAGTTGCTTAAGATTTCTTATCAAGGTCTGGAGAAATGGATCAGTGTTTACCGGCATTTGCTGCTCTTACTTACAGAAGACCTGGGTTTGGTTCCTAGCACTCAGATGTCGGCTCACAGCCACCTGAAACTCTACTTTCAGAGGATCTGATGTCCTTTTCTGGCCTCTGCAAACAGATGTACACATATATACATGAAGTTAGTCACACATGCACATTAAATAAATAAACAGATCTTTTAAAAAGATCCCCCCCCCTCAGTTTGTTTCTTCATTGCTGTGTCAAAACACTTTGACCACTACCAACCTGGGGAGGAAAGGGTTTATTTATCTTACATCTCCTGGGTCACCATTCATCAGGGAGCCCAAGGTAGGAACTTAGGGCAGGAACCTAGAGGCAGGAGCTGGAGCACAGGCCATGGAGGAATGCTGCTTACTGACTTGCTCCCATGGCCCTGCTCAGCCTGCTTTCTTATGCAACACAGGCCCCCCTGCCCAGGGGTGGCACCACCCACATCACTCAACAATCAAGAAGATGCCCCATGGATATGGCCACAGGCCCCAATTGAAGCTCCTCCAACGCAGGTGTGTCAAGTTGACACTAAAGCTATCCAGGACACTCCCTCCCTTCATCCCTTCTTTCTGAGACTGGGTCTTCCTGTAGCCACAGCTGGCTTGGAACTCACTATGTAGAATAGGCTAGCCTCAATCTCACAAAGGACCACCTGCCTCTGCCTCCCAAGTTCTAGAATTAAAGGTGTGCACCACCATGCTTAATGAGGAGAGAGAGAGAGAGATTGATTTTGAGAGATGTCTTATCAGACTTGCTCTTTATGACCATGTGTCACCACCATCTTAGTGTGTTTCTGTTAACACTGATTTCCCATTTCCCATTTCATTCATTTAGTGGCCACTCATTGAGTATGATTGAGTATGTGCTGGCACCAGCCAGGCTGAGCATGTCCTCTGAGTGAGGTAGAAGCCAGTGGTAAGGTTTGTGGCGCCCAGCTCCGTTATCTGACCCATGCAAGCTGGTTGCATGTGGTATGGCTTGGAAAGCACTGGGCTGAACCGTAGGTGGACAGTTTCCCATTCCTCTGATTCCTCTGGACTTGACATTCTCTCATGGGGTGGGTTGTGCTGATACATGAAAGCTATCTGAAAGGAGACTGAAAGGTAATTCTATCGCAAACATTTTCTGAAGTCTGTTCTTACACTTCAATCTTTGTTGTTATTGAAGTATGGAAGATTCTTTTGGCCTCTCCTGAAAAGTGATGTGTAATATAATGAATAATTTGAAAGAGTCATGCCAAAAAAGCACCCAAGTGCATTCTCTTATTAGAGGTTTTTTTTTTTAACTTTTTTTTAAATTAAAAAAAAATTATTATTTTTATTTTATGTGTATGTGTGTATTGCCTGCATGTAACTTGCATGTAGGTAAGTGCACCCGTGTCATGCAATGCCCACGGAGGACGGAAGAGGCTGTTGGATCCCCTGGAACTGGAGTTATGGACAGTTGTTAGCTGCCATGTGGGTGCTGGGATTCGAACCCAGGTCTTCTGCAAGAACAACCAGTGTTCTTAACCACTGAGCCATCTCTCCAGCCCCAAGTTTTTTAAAAATATTTATTATTTTTATTTTATGCGTATGCGTGTATTGCCTGCGTATAAGTGCACCTGTGTCATGCAATGCCCGTGGAGGACAGAAGAGGCTGTTGGATCCCCTGGAACTGGAGTTACAGACAGTTGTTAGCTGCCATGTGGGTGCTGGGATTCGAACCTGGTCTTCTGCAAGAACAGTCAGTGTTCTTAACTGCTGAGCCATCTCCCCAGCCCCACCAAGTTTTTTTTTTATATAAGTATTAGAAGGACAAAATCTGCCGTTCGCTTACTATTATCTTGGTGAATATGTATCTTTTTTTACATGTAATTTAATTCTCCCCAGACTTTCTTTTCTTGTATTAAAATGTTTCCTTCTCAGAATTTGAAAACATACAACAAAATCTCCAAGATATAGAAAAAAAACAAAACAAAACAACTTTCATGAGGTAAATAGAAAAAGCTTCTTGCAGCAGATGACTATTAACACAGAGACCCACAACTCGTCAACGTGCAGAGAGAAACATCTTGGAGTGCTCAGCCTTAAATGGGACCCTTTCCTCCCAAGGCTCAGACATCATTGCAGAAGAGGGGGCTGAAAGAGTGTAAGAGTCAGAGGTGGTAGATAAGTATAAGGAAAATTCTAAAGATTTTTAAAGACAGACAGGACTGGCATACAAGATTTTTAAATACAGACAGGACTGCTTCACTGATAATCATCTCCTAGTTGACTCGGGAGATTGGTGGGCTATGAAGAACTGGGCAGCCCGTTCTTCTCAGGAAGCCGTTAGGTTTTCTTCTTGTGTTATAGTACTTGGCACATAGTGAAAGCTTACCTTATAGTTGGATGACTGAATGGATTTTGTTCTTTAGTTTGTGATTTTTGTGGGGAGGAGGGCAGAGTCTCCCTATAGTTCCAACTGGCCTGAAACTCACTATATAGACCAGGCTGGCTTTGATCTCATAGAGATCTGCCTGCCTCTGCCTCCCAAGTGCTGGGATTAAAGGTGTACTACCATGCCAGGCTGAATGAATGAAATTTGAAAAGACAGAACTTTCTATGGTGGGGATGAGTAGAATAGTGATATTTATTTTAACTTATGATCCCAAGAGGGGTGATAATAGATACTTGTATGTGTGTGTACCTGTATGTATCTGGCATCTGGCAGATTCCTTTGAGTATTCAAAGTCCATAGGATCTTCTTTCTTTTTCCAAGAGATTTATAAAAACAGGCCCATTTTACCCCAGCTCCCATTTACCCCCTTTTGAAAAGCTACTTTAAATATCTGTTTTCAGATTTTTGTGTGGGCAGATGTTTTAGAGTTTGTTTACAAACACTTTCCAGACATATTGTTGATCAGCAGGTTTCTTCAATTAACAGCGGCTTCTTTAGGCTGTTTTCCTACATTCTGATTGACAGTGTGACAGATGCTGTAGGTTTTCACAGATACAGAGATAGAGAAGTTCACCAGCTTAGCAGAATGCAGTGGAAGTTAGGTAAAGAATCCTAGGACAGTTCCCAAAATAGAATTCAGAAATGGGGTGAGCACATGCAGCAGTGTGGTTATAGTTTGCACCTTGAATAAAGTCAGTTTGTTCATTCACAGGCAGGTGTTGACAGATGCACAAACACATTGACTTGCACCCCTGTCTATTTTAATTCTCAGGATAAAGACTGGGATCTTCATTTCAGAGTGGGCAGAGAGACTCAGAGATCATAGAACTTGTTAAAGATCACATGGCAAATTCATGGTGAACCCCACAAGACACACCCTAACATGTCAGGCTCCGCAATCATTCCTTGCTCTGTATGTGGATGAGTTTACTGACATGAGAAGCGTGCTCTTGGGATGGTTGGATTTTTAAAAGGAAAAAAAATGCATGTTGTCTCAAAACCTGAACACAAGGATTCTAAGAATCACCTCTTAACATTGAATGAGTAGGCTAATAATGTAAAATATTTGGCATGGTGTTTGATGATTGACAAGCACTCCACATGTAATACCTGTGGTTGCTGTTGCTTAGGTTACTGCTGTTTAACAACAGAAGACTGTGAAGAATGGCTTTGTTCTTGCACTTGATGAAGTGTTAAATGTTGCACAGCTCTAAGAATTTTGATGTAAATATGCATGAATGTCACATCTCCATACACAGAGAAGCAAGGGGGGTGAAAGCCACATAATGAGATCCTATTATCTATTTTTCAGATTTCCATCCATTTAATCTGAACATCCTGCTTAGGCACAGTGAGGCCTCCCCTCTGCTCTGCTGGTTGATCTATACTGAGTTCAGGCCATGGTACTTACACTTGCCGAGTGAATGAGTAGTTGAGACAAATCATCAGCATTTGTGAATGTTATCCACCCAGCATAAGAGCCATCATCTTCATCAGAATAGTTGAGACTACTTGCAGGTGACCTCTGAGATTGGACTAGTTAATGTCTGACATTGCCTCACAGAAGGAGGGGTGAGAAGGGCCATTGGACTTTGTCTTGAGGTTCTGGAAGCTGTCCTCTGCCCTAATTGCACATAGTCTCAGGATCTGAGGAGCTGCTAGAGTACATAGACTGTGGTAGGTTAGCGGAAAGGGGGGGACTCCATCTATGCAGCTATGGGGAAGTCATCATCCAAGCTGGAGTGAGACTTTTCAATGCTGCTCTAGTCACCCACATACCTGTCAGTAACCTCTCATCTATGCTTTGTAGGTAAGCCCAATAAGGGTTTTCCCAAGTTGGATTTTGGTGAAATTGTACTTTTAAGGAATGGGTAGACATATATCTCCCCAGAGAAAGAGTCCCACAACAGCATTGAACAACTGCATCTTGGATAGCATCTCTATGTGTATGTATGTTCTGGACTTTGAATCTCTTTGGTGAGGGTTTTCTGTGTATAATAAATTCCATTCCACAATGGAATATGCCCATTGATTTCTATGACATGGAATGATCCTGAGGTGTCTTCCTCAACATTAAAACTATTAACTTTGCTCAGTAGAGAGGTACTATTTAAGGAAAACCTTTTCAGAGGCTGGGAAAATGGCTTATTTTGTAAAGTACTTGTTTTAAGGGCATAAATGAGTTCTGACCTAGTACCCACGCAGGAGACATGCATGGTAATATGTGTCTGTAATCTCAGCTCTGGGGAGGCAGAGATAGGCAGGTCCCTGGAGCTCACTGGCCAGCTAGCCAAGTCACTCAATCAGTGAATCTGTCTCAAAAAAAAAAAAAAATAGATGACTAATGATTGAAGAAGACACTTAATGACTGCCTCTGGCCCCCACATGCGTGAGCGTGTGTGTGCACGCACACATACCTGTGCAAACACGTGTACACACATACATGAATCTCTTCAGCATGTCCTTCTGAAAACTCCCAGTTGCAGCTCAAGGAAGATAGAATTATTCCGCAGTAGGTTTTTTATAGAAAAAAATCTTTTGTAAATTTTAAATATTGGGACAGTAATAGAAGGTGTCCAGGTTGAAGACTTTGTATTATCA
The DNA here is from genome assembly GCF_000622305.1 of Nannospalax galili. NCBI lineage: Eukaryota > Metazoa > Chordata > Mammalia > Rodentia > Spalacidae > Nannospalax > Nannospalax galili. Next base: position 2,952,082 of record NW_008331995.1, on the reverse strand, counting down.
ATGTGCCCATCTACGTATAGCTTAATAAATGGAGCAAGAATTGCTACTACTTTTATTTTGATGGAGCTGTGGCCTCTACAGTTGATCAGGAGTACAAGGTCAGTTTGGTTGTAACTGTGGTTTTATAAACCTGTTTGCATCAAATGTACATTTAAGAGATAGGCCAACGACTGGTGGAATGGCTCAGTCATTAAAGGTGCTTGTGTAAGCTTTTTGACCTGAGTTCAATCCCTGGAACTCTTATGAAGTTGGAATAAGAGAACTGATTCCACAAAGTTGTTCTCTGACTTCCATGTACACACTGTGGCATGTGTGCACTCCTGAAAAGCAGTAAATAAAAATTAAAAAGGAAACATCCCAAATGGTATTAGACTATAGTATGCCCCCAAAGATACCATTAAAATATACTTCCTCATTATGGAAGAGATAAATCTGAAATCCTTAGGAAAAGTAGAACAACTTTAAGAAGGAAAGATCCCTAAACATAGTCACAATGGGGCTTGCTGACGGTTGTGCTCATTCATGAAAGGAGTGCCAAGCAGGGTCCCTGGACCCTCACCTGAGTATCCAGCCAACTTTCAGCTTTGGAAGACAAAATAAAAATGAGGAAGAACCCAATAGAGGGATGCTTTTGGGAGCCCTTGTCAAGAAACTCCAAGGGACATTGGACATTTGAAAATGCCCTGTTCTGACTTTTTTCTAGTTCCCTGGCTAGAACTTGTAATGCTAATTACTCTTGCCTTTACTTCTCCTTCATATATCCCATTCATGATTCAAGGGCTTTCTCCTTCCCTTAGAGACAAGAGTTATGTAATTTGTGAGTCTTTTAGTTAGACCCACTGAAGGGGTACTCCAGTTGCCTCACCCTGCGTCCCTGTTCAGCATGGAAGAAGCCAGAGCAGTCGGCATCCCTACTCCCTATTGGCATTTGGGTAACCCCTTCAGAGGATGGGATGGTGTGATAAAAATAGGAGGTAGGAATTGGCTAGGCAGTTAGGGTAAAAAGACCCCAAAGAAATGTAGCCAGTTTCTTGGCTAAAAGCCAAAATGTCCTTGGGCCTGTCAGCAACATACTCTTTTTCCAAAGGCCAAAAATGTCAAAAGTATTTGGGAGCTTGTATCTAATCCTTAAAAGATTTTAGGGTTACCCCTTCAGAGGGGGGAAGGTTGGAGGGGAGGGAGTGGGCATGGATTTGATCAAAACACCTTATATACACATATGAAATTCTCAATAAAGTTTTTGTAAAAATTTTAAAAAAAAGGAAAGTGAAAGTTTGAGAGAGAAGGTTTACATACTTTTGTGTGAATCTTCTTACGTTTATAAATTTGTACATGCACCAACAACATATTTGGAATTGAATTTTTCTTAGTGATCTGTTCCTAAGATATTCACATCATTAAGGTTTTTTTCCACAGCCTGACTTTAATATCTTCAAGTGGTTGTTTTGTAGAAGCTCAAGTTCACCAAAGTTTTCAAAATGTCTGTTGGTCCTAGCTAACGGATGCTTGCTGAATCCATAGCAATTGTATTTTCCTTCCCTTGCCTACTATTGCAGAGTCCTTCCTAAGCCTCTTGGAAATGCTTTTAGAGTAACTGTGAATCTTGCCATTAGTCACTTTTATCACTGCCTGGCCTGCCTTCCCCAGTTAGAGGCAGTGGGTGTGGCAGCTAGAAACAAGGTTTGGATTAGGGCATCCTAAATTCAGATCCCTGCAATCTCAGTTATCTGAATGTGTGGCCTTTGTACGAGCTCACTAATGCAGGTCTACACTGGAACAGACATACTAACCTCCTGGGAAAGTCCTGAGGGGATTAGGTTGTATAATGTACCTGCACAGTGTCTAGAATTCAGAAAATATTTTTAGCATTTTATCAACCCAGTTGTCATAAAACTAAATAGGCATCTCCAGTAGAAGCTGATTCAGGGCATTCCCTGGCAGAAATATGAATATAGATTGTTATTCTCTCTCTCTCTCTCTCTCTCTCTCTCTCTCTGTCTCTCTGTCTCTCTCTCTCTCTCTCTGTCTCTCTCTCTCTGTGATCCTGTTTGTGGGGCAGAACATATGTGAGCTTAATGCATAGCCTGTCAAAGGCTTTGTCTAAACTAGCATGTGAAAACCTTTCTCAGTCTTCTCTGAGGATATCCATGCAGTGTGCTGCTTTCAGTGCAAACCTGTGATTGAAACACTTTGGTACTGTAGTGAGAGGTGGTAACATAAAGCCATTGGCACCAAGGAAAGAAAACAAGAGCTTATGAGAACACTGGTTGCCTACACTGAGTCTTTGCTTGTATGTTAGCAGGCTGTAAGGATATGTGCATTCACATGTATGCATGCCCACACATATATTTGTATGCATACAAGATAAATAAAATATTTTTTTAAATTTTAAATATTGAGTTCAGTCCTCAAGATCAACGTACTATGAGAGAACCGACTCCCACAATTGTCCCGACATTCACATGTATGCATTTTAGGAGGACTAAAAAGGTTCATTTCATGGGCTAATGATTGTATACATGTATCTTCAGTAACTCCTTACGTGGACCTTCAGACTTCTACCTTCACCTACGTCAACCCACTTACCATGTGTGGCTATGATAATGGGAAATAGTCTAATATCTTTCCCCTTTGTGTTTGATGCTTCCTAGATACCCTCATAAAATCCTCACTTTCTGCCTCACAGAATTGCAGGGCCTGATGCCACATGGCAGCAAGCAGTTGTGAGCCGTGGTTGAATTGTTACACCAGGCACTTCAGGTCACTGGGCTCATGGATGAGACGGGCTTTGAAGCAAGGAAAGTGTCCCCATTCACATGCTTTTTTAAATAGGCTATATCCACTTTATGCAAATGAGAAACCCAGGGGCTGGAGAGATAGCTCAGCAGTTAAAAACACTGACTGCTCTTGCAGAGGACCCAGGTTCAATTCCCAGCACCCACATGGTGGCTATGAACCATCCTTAGCTCCAGTTCCAGGGGAATCCGAAGCCCTCTTCTGACCTCCGCGGCATTAAACAAGACGGGTGCCCACATATACATACAAGCAATACACTCGTACACATAAAATAAAAATAATAAATAAAATATTTAAAAAAATGAGAAACCCAAATAATGCATAAATCTTTTTGTCTATAATTAGAACAGTTGCAGACAACAATTTATAAACTGGAAGTAAATTTTCAACAAGCAGTCTGCATGGATGTCTTTCATTTTTTAAAAATATTTTATTTATTATTTTGTGTGTATGAGTGTATTGCCTGCATGTAGGTAAGTGCCCTTGTGTCATGCAATGCCTGCAGAAGACAGATGAGGCCATTGGGTCCCCTGCAACTGGAGTTATGGACAGTTGTTAGCTGCCATGTGGGTGCTGGGATTCGAACCTGGGTCTTCTACAAGAACAGCTGGTGTTAACCGCTGAGCCATCTCTCCAGGCCCCTGTCTTTCATTTTTAAGGGAGAAATTAAAGGTTATGATTATAGCATAGTCCCAGTAAGGGTCTGATAAAAACAATTTGGCAGTTGAATAACTTTCATCAGTCTTTAAATTTAGTTTTGTATCTCTTTGAGGAATAATTTATCATTAAATTATTTAAATTATTGAATTTTTTGGCCAGATTTTCAAGTGGCTTAATTTTATGCAAATATAATATACTTTTAAAACTATATTGAAAGGGGGCTGGGGTGATGACTCAGTTAGTAAGTGCTTGCCGCACAAGCATGAGGACTTGAGTTTGGATCCCCAGCACCTGTTGGGCATGATGGCATGCTAAGGTGATCACAGAACTAAGGAGGTGGAGATGGGAGAATCCTTGGAGTTCACTGGCCTGCCAGCGTAGCTGAATTGGTGAGGTCTAGGCTTAGTGAGATTCTGTCTCAAAAAGTAACATGAAGAACCACTGAGGAAGACATCCGATGTTGGCCACTGTCTTTGACAGGCACACCCAAACACATGCATGCATACCCACGTATGTACAACCCCTCCTTTTCTCCAGTGTAGAGGGAAGCTTCTGTTTGAATTATAATGATCAAAAGGATAACTTGTGTTTTTTATTTTTCCTCCCTTTCATCCCCCCCCCCGAGTTATTAATCTACACATGATGCTGGATATGGCCTTCCTGGGAATTTCTGCTAAATATGGTCAAGGAGATTGGGTCCTTTATTGTATACTTAGGAGCTCTGCTTCCTTTAGGAACATTCATCGTCATATATTTTCATTGAAAATAGTGTGGTGTTTCTGATGCTGCTGAAATAGAGATTTGACTAATGATAGTGAAGGTGACATAGATGAGACAACATATTTAACCTGCAAATGAGAATGAATTGGCATCTGGCCTGCTCATCCTCATCTGCTCAGCCTGTTCTCCATCCTTTGTCCTATCAGCTGTGGAGGAAAGGAGCTGGGAGCATATCCTTGTTTTTGAAAAAGATAAATGGACCTAAGGAGGACCATTACTGCAGTCAGAAGAGGAGATTGGAGTTTAAATCAGACCTAGGATGGGGAAAAGTAAGAGCTGAAAACAGGGCATGGACTTCTGCATTAATATGGCTGTATTGCTCTTCCTTAGGAAAGAATAATTAATAGTGAGGGTCTCCTATAAACAAACGAAAGTGATTTCTTTGCCACAATCCCTTGCTTGGGAGTGCCCAATTAACACTATTTCCTGTACTTCACGACTGAACAGGCAGTGGAAGGAACAGCCCAGAGTGTTGCAGAGATTTATTTATGCTCTAATATGCCATATAAAGCCACTTGTTTGTTTCAGAATTAAGATGAAACACCCAAGGAAGGGACTGGCTGAAGATTTAAGCAGTCTTCAAATTGCCACATCTGCTACATCTGTCCCTATAAACCAAATGGTTTTTTTTGATAGGATGAATCTCATTGTAGGAGAGATGGATGAGGTTTCCTTCTGGTTTTTCTCTGGGATTCCCTTGGCTACAGATGTGCTTATAGCAGAAATGTCTGCTGAGGCAGATAGATTCAACAGACTGGCATGATTTCTTTTTCCCCATGTTTTGAGGTCATACATCATTAAAAATGGAGGTTTTACCAAGATTTTCTAGTTTATCTTACAAACATGCACATGCATGCACACACTCTGTCAAACAGGTAACCTTGCAAACTGTGGCATAGGCAATTGCCAAGAATTTAGATCTTGTCCTCTTTAATACAGCATGAGATCTCCAGTTTGCTATAACCCACACCGTTCTCTATAATAGTTCACGCCTGTCATATTTCTCACATTTCAGTCTCTGATTAATAAATTAAAGAATCATTGACTCATATTTTTATCTTAAAGACAGTTCTTTGCATTTAATTTACTGTGTTCTGTTAGTGGATATGTAAGCCTCAGGAAATGTGTTAATGAGGCTTAAAGGTGCTTATAGAATCTCTAACAAGGTTTTGGGGTAATTTCCTTATGCTAATCAGAATGTACAGACAAAATCCTCAAAACCGTGGTGTATGTTGTGTGCAATAAATATTCATTTGAGATCACTTTCATGTTTTTGTGCTCCAAGCCACCAGAAGGGTGAGGAATCAAGCTTTCAGTTCTCTTCTTGTAATATAATACTGAAATCCTCTAGAGGGCGACAGAGAGCAGCTTGCGTGTAAAGATGCTGGTTTGGAACACCTAGAAGCCCTTTCCTTCCTTCCTAACTTCCTCCCATTGCAAATCCTGAGTACAGGGAGTGTGGAAGTTGTGGGGGAAGGGTGAATGGTGTGTTACTGACTTCTTTTGTTGCTGTGTATCTGCAAGAGCCAGACAGTGTGAAGTATGCATGTATACATAGTATTTGCAGGATTTTGTGTCTCGAATCAGGCTGAGCCAACATAAGCCTCAAGTTTTGCTTAACTATTTGATGCCCAGGACTGGAGCTATGATCTTAGCACAGAGATACTGCAAAATCTTAGATCTCTTATCTCTCTAAGGCCATGGCTGCTTCCTCTTTAGGCCAAGGCTGAATTCATTTTATTACTAAACAGGTTACAAAGATATAACTTGCCAAATTTATTTAAATGGATTTTTTAACCAGGAAATAATATAAGGGGCAAAAGATTTCACAAGACCCAAGATTATTTAAGTGTGACTTCTAATATATTAATATTTTATCTGAACAATAAGTAATTACCATGCAAAATATTTCATTTGTTGCTTTCTACAATAGAGAGACTGATTCTGCCTTGTGCTTGTGAACTGGGAAAGAATGGAATGGGGATCCATGTTACATTCCACTTCTGACTACTATAAGCATTTAATGTTCATCTCAGTATCAGTCTTTGTATCCTGGGGATGTAGAAGCACTGTTGACTTAGTGCCTGAATTTTAAGAAATGCTTAACTATTTAAAATCCCAAACACTTAATTTATGATAATGTAAATTTCCTTATACAGTGTTGTAGTTCCATCTTAGCTATATTGTAATCAAATGTTGTTTGGTCATTTGATGTTTTTAGTTACATGGGACTGCTTATTGGCTCCAGAGCTATAATTCCCTGATGACAAGGTTCCTTTCTTGAGAGTATTTGTAAATTATTCTCTTATATACTAGTCATGAAATTCTGGAAGTATTGATTATGCTTAAATGGATGGTTAAAACTTCTTTTAGGGTGACTGGAAGAAATGCCCTGTTACGGTGTTTACCTTTTGAGTGACCTGATGTATTAGTTACTTTTTCGTTGTTGTGTTGGAACAATATTACCAAGGCAACTTAGGAAAGAAAGAATTTATTATTGTTCCAGAGGAGTAAGAGTCCATCATGGTGGGGAGAGGTCTTGCCTCAATGAATAAAATGGAGAGTAATCCAGGAAGACTCCTGACATCAGCCTTAGCCTGCCATGTGCACACATGACTATGCATGTACAAATACTCATACACACATGCACCCACATCACACACATACACATACAATACAAAACAAAACATAAAACAAACATACGAAAAAAAACCCAGTGATTGGCCTGGAGGTATACATACCACTCACCTGTTAGTGAGACAAACAAGGTCCATTCCTTAATGAAAATGGCAGTCATTCGTGGAGACAAATCATTTCAACATTCTCTCCTGTAGCCTGATTTAAATGAGGATGCACTGCTTGGAAATACAGCTGTCTTATGGAAATGAGGTGGTGGACGTGAGGACAGAAACTGAGATTTGGGGAAAGATGAACTAGAGACAGCATTGTTGAATAGCTGAATCAGCCCCCCAAACCACCAACCCCCAGATCTTGGGACAAAAACAACAGCAAGAAGGCTACTCACGATTTAAGCCACTGTTACTCAGGGATTCTCTTATGTGCAGCCAAAGCTTTCCTAACGGATAAACACTTGTAAGGCAAAATGGAAATGTGTGTATGCCAGTTGAACTAGATGAAAAGACAGCCAGATATTTTTTCTCAATATACTCTTCTATAAATATTATTTTCTTTCGGCCTGAAAAGAAAGACAGATGTTGGAAACTGTAATTGCACTCTACACACATGTGGTCAAGTTTTAATTTTTAATTGAACCAAAGGCCTCAAAGTGTTCGGTGACAGAAAGAAAAGAATCTGACATTTCTTATTTAATTCAACCATTCTGAACTACTGTATAACCAAAGATCAGAGGTGGCAGGATTTTATTACTTGGTGATTTTAGTGTTGCTGTCTTCTTTTTCTTTTTTTTCTTTTTCTTTTTATATTTCATGTGTATGCGTGTATTGCCTGCATGTAGATAAGTGCCGTGCAGTGCCCATGGAGGACAGAAGAGGCTGTCAGATCCCCTGGAACTGGAGATACGGACAGTTGTTAGCTGCCATGTGGGAGGGGGTTATGAACCCGGATCTTCTGCAAGAACAACCAGTGTTCTTAACCCGCTGAGCCATCTCTCCAGCCCACTGTTTTCCTTTTCAAACCACTTGTTTTCATATCTAGTCCAGTCTGCTGCATAGACATATTTACAACAGATTGATTGAGACATTTTCTCAGAATACTCTGACTATGGCTTTATTCTTGGAGTGGCTGAAATGATAAGGAGGTGGATCTTCCTCCCTCCTTCCCTCTCTCCTTCCCTCCCTCCTTCCCTCCCTTTTTCCCCCCCTCCCTCCCTCCCTCCATCCCTTCCTCCCTCCTTCCCTTCTCTCTCTGTCTCTGTCTGTCTCTGTCTCTGTCTCTGTCTCTCTCTCTCTCTGTCTGTCTCTCTCTCTCTCTCTCTCTCTCTCTCGTATGTGTATGTGTTTGTGTGGGCATGTGTGTGTACACATGGAAGCCAGAGGTTAGAGTCAGGTGTCTTCTGTTGTCCTCCACCTTGGTTTTATGTATATTAGTGTATTGTCTGCGTGTAAGTACACCCATGTCATGCAATGCCCGCAGAGGTCAGAAGTGGGCATCAGATCCCCTGGAACTGGAGTTATAGATGGTTGTTAGCTGTCATGTGGGTGTTGGGACCCAAACCCAAGTCCTCTGCAAGAGCAGCCAGTGCTCTTAACCACTGAGCCATCTCTCCAGCCCCCACTTTGATTTTTGAGATAGGGTTTCTCAGTGAAACTGGAGCTGACTGATTGGCTAGGCTGGCTGGGTAATGAGTTCCAGGGATCTGCCTATTTATCTTCCAATCCCGTGTCTGGGGTTACAGATGTACTCTACTACAACATTTGTTTGTTTCTAAACATGGGTGCTGGGGTTCTGACCTCAGGTCATGCTTATGTGGCAAAGTACTTTACCCACTAAGTCAGGTTTCCAGTCCCTAGAGTTCTCTCGTTAGTGATAAGGAACTTCACAGATGGGTTCCAAGGATGGCAAAGAGATTTCTTCAAGGGACTTTTCTTTGCTTGTGAGTAACTACAATGTTGGGATAAAGCCACATTGACAGCCATTTGTCTCTGGGTTCGATTAAGCCTCCTGTAGCTGGAGTTTAGTTCACTTACCTTTGCAGGTAAAGCTAAGTCTACTAATGACTGTATCTACACTGTAATTGTTTGCTGTGCCCAGTGTTCTACTCAGAATATTAGTAGATGGTGATTTCACAGGGCCTGAGCCACCCTGATAACTTTTGTACTATGTTATGACACTTACTGTAAACATTGAAAACTTCCAACTGGAAATACGTTTACATTTATATAGTTTTTTACTAGTATAAATACAGGAAGCTTCAAAGTAGTACCCATAATGTAATAGAGATATTTTGGTGACCTGCTATTATAAACAGATAAGCAGATTGTAATCAGAGTCTGGGACTGTATAAATCTAGTTCTACATAATTCCAAATAATTACTATATCTTACTCAATTTTTTTTGGTATTTGCTAATTTCTACAACAGAATTTTCTTACTAAATGAAGCAGAATGAAGAATCAAACCTGTGCAGTTGTAAATTTTTACAAAATCTGATTTAATTGGGTCAGAATTAATCAGACTGTTCTGTATTTCACTCCTTTTAAATCTTAAATGTTACAAAATATGTTAGCATTTTGTGAGGCTATGTCATAAGGGTATTGATTAGCAGTGAAGGTGCAGCCTTACTATTTTAAAAAATAATTGGCTTTGCTACATGCTGAAGTTCCACTGTAAGAATAGTGCTTATGCAATTGAAAAAGTTTCTTGCTCAGGTTCCTTTCTTTTTTTTTTTTTCCTGTAGTATTCAAAGGAAGTTTGTAAAGAATAATGGAGCTGTAGACAAAATAATATGAGAGCAAAGGTGTTGTTTTTCTTTGCTTCATTTCTTTGGTGTGATTGCATCTTTTCCAACAATGCTTTTTGTAGGATAAAAGTGCTGCTGAACTTGTGTGTTCATTGCTTCTCTGGGGGAATGCTAGCTTTGAGGAAATGGACCAAGATGGTAAGGCATAGATTCATCCTCTTTCCATACAGCAGTAGCCTTGTTAACTCTAAAAATCATAGAGTGGCATTTTCTTGCTTGAAACTACCCATACGCACATCCTCCACATCCCCAGCAGCTTCCCTCTGGTGAAGATCCACCTTCCATAGTGTGCACTCAGCAGCCCCACATGACGTGTACCTCCACCCCCACCCCGGGTCCACAGCTTTGCCCTCTCACAGGGTACTCTGGCTCCAATTGTTCTTTATTCCATTCGCATCTGCCATTCACCAGGCGTTAAACATTTCTTGTCCCAGATCTTTATGTGAATGGCTGTTCCTCATAGTCACATACTGAGTCCTAATGTCACCTCCTGAGAATGCTCTCTACCCTGAGCCAGTCTAATCCCCAAATTCAAACCACACTCACTTTCCATTTCCAACAGACTTAAAAATACCATGCAGCCAGATGTGGTGGCACATGCCTTTAATCCCAGTACTCAGGAATCAGAGGCAAGTGGATCTCTGCAAGATGGATACCAGCCTGGCCTACATAGTGAGGTCCAGGCCAGCTAAGGTTATAGGGAGACCCTATCTCAAAAAGACCAATCCCCCCCCCCCAAAAAAAAACCATAATGTAAATCATCTTCTGAGTTCTTTTCTATCTACATTTCTGTTGTCTACTAAAATGAAAATGTGTCTTGCCTATCTTGTTTATCTATCATGTGTCTGTATAAGGGAAGCTGAATGTTCCAGGGCCTAGAGCACAAAGTAGGTCTTTGTGATTACTTTTCAAATAAAACAAAAATTGGGGAAATGGTGCATGAACACATCTGAAATATTTTATAAGTGATAGACTTTTGAGTTCTGGGGATTAAACATGGGCCTTATCCACGCTAAATACACTGAACTACCGCAGAACACGTTTCATCCCCTTTTATCATGAGACATGTACCTCCTCAGGAGTTCTAACTGAAATAAATCTCTGTCCCTTTATATCTTTAATTTATATATAATTCAAATATGTATTGAAATTCATGTATCAGGTAATAAAACTTAAACATCTGGAGCTGGATAAGCAAAAGAAGATAGGTAACACTGCCCACTAGGACTTGTTAATTCTAATGAAACTCCATCAAATACAGTTCCTTTCTTTCTTTCTTTCTTTCTTTCTTTCTTTCTTTCTTTCTTTCTTTCTTTCTTTCTTTCTTTCTTTCTTTCTTTCTTTCTTTCTTTCTTTCTTTCTTTCTTTCTTTCTTTCTTTCTTTCTTTCTTTCTTTCTTTCTTTCTTTCTTTCTTTCTTTCTTTCTTTCTTTCTTTCTTTCTTTCTTTCTTTCTTTCTTTCTTTCTTTCTTCCCAGACTGTGAGTTTTAGCTCTACAAGGTCAATTAGGGCATAGCTGAAGGCAGACCTGGATTGTAAAAGAATAATGGGAAAATAACGGAAAACCTCTTGTGCCTGGTAATGGAGAGATCCAACATCCATGTTTGCCATTTACTTACTTTCCAAGTTCTCCACCCTATTCAAAGTCTTTCAGTGTAATCATATTACTTCTTAAATGAAGCAATGCTACAAAAATATTTTTAAATTTAAAAAACTTCATCAAATAATTTGATGAATTGCAGTAATCTTGTATTCCTTTAGAGTATTCCGTTAACATATTGAAGGGTGCTTTTAGGTCTGGAGTGTCGAAATTTCTATTGCTTTGCTTCACAATTTACTACATGTATACTGCCTTCTCTATGTTCTCTTTTCTCTGTTCCTGTTAGAGGACTCTAAGTTGAACTGTACCCTTTCTGTTCTGCTTCTCAAGAACCCTTTGGCATACCATGGTTAATAGTGGACTGTGATGGTTGCATGTCTCTGGAGGGAATGATTTGGAGCTCTCAGAATGCTCACGGAATAAGATGACCATCCTGGAGGCTTCGGCCTCACCTGGTCCCACCCAAGCTCCCAAGGCTGGAAGACACCAGTATTTCTAAGCACCCTGATTAAGAAGCTATGCTTTATAACATACTTACAGATGGTGATCTAGACAATCTATGGCTTTCTTTTAGGGTTGGTATATATGAAATACTATAATTCTCTCCTGGTCTGTTTTCAAAATACCATCTGTGAAATGAAAATGACATTAATCAGAGATTCCTAGGCTTTGAGTGCTACAGAATCTTGGTTCTTTTGACCAAAACAAATAAACAAACAAACAAACTGTCTCATTCACTCACTCACCCCACCCCCAGCCCCGTATCAGATAGTCCACAAAGACGAAGCAAATAAAAATCTTGTGAAAGAATCTTCTGAGATTGGGCAGCTTCTAAACTCAATTCTCAAGCATAGGAAATGATTCGTGGGAATTGCTGTCTGTTGTCAGCTAGCATCTTCACCAGGTAGAATAGTTAGGGTTCCTCACACTGAATATTCCATTCTCCTAGACTTCCATTTTGTTATAATTTAATTCAAAAGCAGGGATTCTCATTGTGAAATATTAAGATATGTTTTATGTGAAAAACATTGAATTACCTTATTCTCCAGGTGGCGTAGTTTAAATAAGATGGAAGTGTAAATCTAATCAACTACAAGACTATGTCTATTTTATATTGTATAGCTTCTTTAAACAGCCTGATTCATATGCAGCAGTAATTCATTTAATCTTGACAAGTCTTTGCATAATTTTATATTCCTCTTCTAGTCTTTCTTTGCCAAGAGTGTGTTAATGTAAATCACTTTTTTGCCTGCCATACTGGCTCCAGAAAATATTTGAGAAGCAAAATGGAACCACTAACTCCTTATATGAGGTTTTTTTTCTTTCCTTTATTCTCATTGCTAATTAAATTATCTTGAATCAGGCTTTTGGGGAGGTGGGGTTTCCATGTTTTTCCTATTGTTCACAATCTTTTCTACTTAAAAAAAAGATTTTATTTTTTATGTGTATGAGTGTTTTACCTCCATATATATATATATATGCATGCGTGTAATTGTGTGTGTGTGTGTGTGTGTGTGTGTGTGTGTGTGTGTGTGCAGTGCCCACAGAGAACAGGAGAGGGCATTAGATTCCCTGGAACTGAAGGTAAGGACTGATGTTACTCGTCATGTGGGTGCTAGGAAGAACAGTATGTGCTCTTAACTGTTGAACCATCTTTCTAGCCCCCACAGTCTAAAGTTGGAGTGACCAGCATGGAGAGCTGTGGAGTCCTAAATTCCACATCTGTCTCTGGTCATGGACTGGCCTCCAGAGTGCTGCTCTGTCTGTCATATTCCTTCTCCATGCTATGTCAGAGAGGAGCCTTGACCACTCAGAGGCCCACTTCTCAGGTTTAGTTTCTGAGTAGTCAAGTTGGCGTGGCTCTGCACCTATATTTAGTGCCATTGAGACCATGGAGAGCTATCTGATCACTGTCCTTCTCTGTCTTGTCATGATACAGATTGTTGTGTGGGTGGTACTAACAATGTGTTGCTCTGTGGGTGGTGCTGACAAGATCTCAAGGATACTTTATTCTTTGTGTCTATACTGTACTTATAGTTGCAAACATTTGAGATAAGACCTATTACTCTTGATGCTTCTCATATAGAACTAATAGAGCACACAGAAGTTCTGTAGATGACCCTTTCCAGGTCACACAGGGAGAGAGCCACATTTCAAACCCGGGCATCGTGGTTCCAGAGTCTTTGCATGTAACTGGTGTACTCTTCCACCTCTATTGAATGACTTAATGATACCTGGAAAGAATAAAGAATCAAACCATCTTGTGTTGTAACCATATTTGAGTTCTGAGCATATTGAAAAGTTGAGTTCTTTCAACCCAAGTTCTCGGTGTTGGTATTTTCAACCACATACAGGCATTTATTTGGCCCATGGATTTCCGTTTGTGCTGTGTTTTTTTTAGGGTGATCATCCATTCATTTGTTTAATATATATTTATTGTGCACCCTTATTTTAGGCATTATCCTTGGTAATGGGTATTCAACAGTGAACAAAATAAGGAAAGATGTCTCCTCTCAGGAGGTGTACAGCAGGTCGTATGCTAGTAGGCTGTGCTGACTGACCTGAAGCAGGTATGCAGTGAAATTTCATATCCACAGACTTTGCACTTTTGGCCATTCTCAGGTAATTCCGAACAATGGAAGTTTGGCACCCAAAGGCCTCCTCTGGTGGCTGTAGAGTAACTGGAGAAAGGTATGTTGTTAAGAACCTGAGAGATGAGATAGAATCACTTGGATATGTTTGTGTGGTGGTAATTTTTGTTGCTATGGTAACCACTTCTCTTGCCATCTCTCTCCATACTACATGATAATTTTTACAGGACAGTGTGTGAGTTTATATGCAAATGTACATGTGTTTTTAAACCCTGGTTGTAGGGGGGAAGCAAAATCTAATAAATGTATGGTTTCTTTCACGATGTATTGTGTTCAGGCTCATTAAGTATGCCTGTGCTGGCTTGTCATCAGTGTGTTGCTTAGTGTGTCACACTGCTTTGTTTGAAATAGTTTGTGTGTGGTTGATGATATTTTAAAAATATGTACATTCACAGGCACACCTAGCAAATTCTCACATTTTTCAATCTGGAAACATTAATTTTCACACGAGGATTTTTTTTTTTTTGCACTCACAGCACATCTCAGTGACGATTAAATATTTGAGGCTCTAATGAGACCCTCCTATGTGATTAAGATTTCATTAGTCTCACTTTAGCATAAGTTCTCTGCCCAAACTGTGATTATGTTGTGTTTGCATGCCAGAGTTATGAATTTTGTTATTTGTCCTTACTGCCTTTCACTTCCTAAGATGAATTAACGATCTCTGTAAAGTGGTAGTATTACTTGGGTTGGCTGAAGTTGCTGGATTTGTTGCAAATCCATGTATAGAATCTGGGCTCCTGGAGGAGGAAAAGGATTTCCTAGGATTCTGAAAGTTCTGATCCTTAAGATGCTACAGTCAGAGGTGCCTCAGCAGGACTCCTGGTATTGCTTCTGCACCTACAGGTTTTCAGTTTATTTGGGGGGCCACTTGGGGAGCTCACTGGTTGAAGCTTTTGTTCTTTTCCAGCAATATGGAGTGATGGTGCACTGAGTTGTATTTGTTCATGTGAAACTTTTAGAATTGTCTTGAAGCTACTGTGTCATACTGAATGAAGTTGTGTGGTTTACACAGAAAGAAAATGGGCCCAGAGTAATTCCTTATACTGTCCAGACTTTTCACATTCACTGGGCTGTTTAATTCTTAAATCCAGCAACCCAAGGAAGGTGGATGGTGCTAAGTAGACTATGGTTGCAATATTTATATCATCATGACTTAGGTTCAGGTTCCTGATCTCCAAAGTAGAGAAGCCTGACACTTGAAATCATTGCAAATCAGTTGGCTGCCTCAGTTCTTAAACTACTGTGTTGTATTAGTGAAAATACTGTGGGAGGAGGGATTGGCTCTGAGTAGACAGGGAAAAAGTGGAGAGCAAGTGATGAGGGGGCAGAAAGAGAAGGTGTGTATGTGTGTGGTGTGCATTCCAAGAAGGAGAAATGGCTTGTGAAGAAACCCAGTGTTGAGCAGTGCTGGTACAGTGTGGGAATTAAAAGTTGCTTAGTAGTCTCTACAGTGTTTTGTGGTGGTGAATTTTTGTTTTTATTTTCCCCCCACTTAAGCTAGGAAGATTCCTTCCTAGTAATCAAATCTGTGTAATTCTAGTTTGGAAAACAGCATAGGGGTAGAGCTTCATGGTTGAGTTCAATGGCACTTCATTCTATACTATTAGAATAGCATACATAAGAGGGATAATTCTTTGTCCACAATATGCTTTTCTCTTTTAAATTTCTCAGTATGTTTGATGTTTCCCATCACCCAGAGGCATCCATTTGCCTCAAGAGATGAGAATTCTTAAACTAGGAAGCCAAGAAAGAGTCAGTATTCAACTTTTTGTATACTACGATAATATTTTCTAAATTCCTTAAGCTCCCATTAGCATATCAGGAATGAGATTCTGTGAACCTGAATATCAAGTTCAATATAACTAGGATGACCCCATTTACTAGCTTGTCTGGGACAGCTCCAGTTTATGACCATTGCCCTGATCTAATTATCACTACCACTCCTTTTACTCAGATGCATCCTGATTCAGTCAGAAGGTAAGTCACCAAGGAGGAAGGGTGAGATCCTAACACTTCCAGCACAGTGAGGTGTGGAGAAGGATGGAAGGGGAGGAACAAGATTGTGCATATGTAATACATATGTGTTCTATACCCCCAAATCAGAAGTCGTGTGTGTGTGTGTGTGTGTGTGTGTGTGTGTGTGTGTGTGTTGTGGGTGGTGGTGGACGTATTTTCTCAAAGAAATGGGATCTTGGTGTCATTGCCTGTGGCACTCTGGGAGGTCCACAGTGGAAGGTGGAGGACATACTGGCAGCAGTTTAGTAGGAATAGCAGCACATCGGGCTTAGGCAGAGAGAGGCATGAGAGATGGAGCACTCCTGAGTGTGTCTGCCTCCTGCCTCGCGGGTGGGAGCGAGCCAGTGGGCTTGCTATTGGGCTGCCTTAGTGAGCAAGAGGCACCGCCCCGGAGAGGACAGACTAGGGACTGATTGGAGACTGCATTGGTGTTTCAGCTGGTTCATCAGAAATTAGGAAGTGAAAGAAGGATAGAATTGGGAAAAGAGAACAGAGCTGGGCCATTCTAGACCAGTTGCAGTGTCCTAGCACATGCCTGGATATCATCTTGTGGGATAGTAGGGCTAGGAAGACAAGGAAGATGGGGGACTAGCATGTGCACAAAACATGTAAATCATTGTCGCAGTGCCAGGCACTACCATGGATACTGGGGATATAGCGCACACAAACTGGGGGAAAAAAACCAACCAACCAAACAAACAAACAAAAAACAACTTCAATAGACATAGATAAATATTTAATACCAGTGGCTTTCCCAAAGACTCCATTTAAACACCATGGAGTTGAGATGCTGTTAATGATAAATTAGCGCTATTCAGCCACCAGTGAGGGTAAGAGCTTTTAATGAAGTTGAAATAAACTATTCAAACCTGGGAAGCTGTGTTTAGGTTTGGCCAGCCAAATAGTAGCATGTTAAAATTTGACACTGTTAGCATAAAATCAGGAAAAGAATCTAAATGTGCAAAATTATGGTTGATGCAAATAGTGTATTTAATGTAGTAGTTAATAAAATACTGCATATTGACAGGATGCCACAAATGTATATTAACTGACATAAACTAATGCTCACATTTTGTGATGTAAATGACAAAAAATTAAGCTCTAAAAAAAGCATATACTATTCCTTTTTTAAAAATTAAAACATATATATCTATTGAAAGTGTTATAAATATCTAGTTTGCAAAAATGAATTATATATGGTAAGCCCAGCTATTTATATTTATTTGTTGTATTACACACATACACATACACACACACACACATTTTAGCAGATCTATAGCAATATGTATAATTTTTCTTTGTTTGTGGTCTGAGACAGGGTATCCCTTAGCCCCATCTGGCCTGGAACACATTATGTAGATCCTCCTGCCTTGGTCTACAGATGCTGGGATTAAAGACATGCCCCAACACGCCTAGCTAACACATATGTTTATACAGGTTAAATACATTACTATTTGTAGTTTTCTGTATTTATCTTTTGACTTTTTTATGACTATAGATTTTGGTTTTACAAGTTATTTTTCTATTTTCTTTTCTTTTTGCTAACCAACACTAGAGCATTTTTAGAATTTCTAACTGCCTCCTTCTCCTGATAGGACTGCGTGCTGTGAGCAGTTTCTGAAAGGATGAGTCTAGATGTGGAGAGAAGGCAAGATGTAGTAGATGCCATCTCTGAGAGCCTTGAGAGGGAATGGAAAGGGAGGAAGGGGTGAAAGGAAAGAGGAAGGAAGGGAAGAAATAAAGGAAAAACACTGCAGCCCAGTTTGATGTGACAGTGGAAATCTGTAAAGTGATACTTGACCTGGAAATTTGAACTCAACATTTCAAAGATAGTTTCTGGAGGATTCATTTAAAAA
>NW_008331995.1:2833984-2934217 GCF_000622305.1 Nannospalax galili | reverse complement strand
ACCTGTAGTCCCAGCACTCGGGAGGCAGAAGCAGGCGGATCTCTGAATTCAAGGCCAGCCTCATCTACATAGTGAGTTCCAGGACAGCTGGGGCTACAGGGAGACCCTGTCTCAAAAAGACAAAAAAAAAAAGGAGTTTATTCATTTCAGTTTTTAAAGTTATACTCCTCAGTGCTATATTGATTTCCAGATTAATTTCCGTTAACTGAATGTGAATTCTATAATAACTTGACCTCAGAATGTGCTCAGACAAGAAATCGTCAAATGCAGGCTCCTTAGACTAATTATACCAAAGTTATGAAAAGGTGAAGAAATGTAAAGGCTAGCTATATTTGTGATGTACCTGAAGTGCTTTCCAGTAGACCGAAGTATGATAGAAGTATTGGGAAAGATAGAGCAAAAGTGATTCTGCAGGATTTGGATTGGGGCGTTGAGGTCATTTCTGCTTCTCCCATCTAGTGATGTGACTGATCAAAGAATGGTTCCTTTCCACCTTGTTCTAGAAATGTGTATTCAGAGAATTGTAACAAGTTCTCATTGTTATCCTGTTTTTTTTTTTTTTTTTTTTAATCATCTTGGGAAGCTCAGATCCATCTGGAATACTAGCAATGTTGTACTGTTAAAGCACCTGGATAATCTTATCATATTTCTTTAAGAAACAAAGTAAAGCAAGTTCTTGTTGACCAGTATGGTGTCACATTAACCTCAAACAATGTAGTCACTTATCTTCATGTCATTGTGATCTTGACAAATATTTTGACAAAGAAATTCTCAAAATGAATTCAAAGTCACAGAGGAGACATAATGCATGGATGATGTTACATAATATTCATGTCACCTCTCCACAGTCTGCCAGCTTGTTTAGACACAGTCTATCCATAGCACACTTGAAAACATCTCTTTCTTCTTTCTTCCCTTTGTGTTCCTTCCCTACCCCCAGCTGTTGCTGTTGCATTGTGGATTGTGTAGAGCAGTGGCTCATAGTCCTTTGGGTTCTGAAGGAGGGCCTGTGGCCAGGCTTGGCCATTCAGGATGCTACCCAGTCTCATTCCCATGTGATTAATTCAGGAATCAGATAGGGATCCAAATTAGACCAATCAGAATCAATTCAAGGACTTTTGCTAGACCTATCAGAGATGCCATTTTTTGGATTAAAGCTTGTGGGCTTGAGGCTGTCAGAGACTGGCTAGCATAGGTATTGCAAGATGTGTAGCAACAACCCTGTCTACTAGATGCACCTCTCCCCTTCCAGTTACAACCAGACGTGTTTCCCAGGAGTGCCAGATGCCCTCAGAGGGCAAAATTTTCCCCAGTATAGAACCACTAATTGAAGCAAATAGACCCAATTGGTTTTGAAGAAAATGCATTTACTTTTTAGTTATTTTGTATTAGTTTTCTTTGTGTATGGGTATATGTATGTACATATGTTGGTTTAGGTATGAGTGTCCTTGAATTTGTATGTGGAGGCCAGAGGTCAATGTCGATTACCTTTCTCAATTCCTCTTCACTATAGTTTTTGAGACAAGGTCTCTCAATGAACTTGGTGCTCACCTTTTCTGCTAGACTACCAAGCCCCTGGGATCCACCTGTTTCTGCTTCTCACCTCTGAGTTCTAGGGTTACAGGCATATACCTCTGTGCCCTGCTTTTATGTGGGTGCCGAGGAGCTGAACTCAGGTCTTCATACCTATGCAGAGGGCATTGCACTGACTAAACCACCTCTCTAGCCCCTGTATTGGGTTTTTATTATAGTGATTGGTATGATCCTGCTTCTGTCACTGTGTGTCTGTAAAGCTAGGAAAGCTGCTCTTTTCAGGATGCAACTGTTTGGCCCATCCAGAAAACCAGGCCAGTCTCCCTATCTTGAGTTCCTTTACTTAGTCACATATGCCCCTTGCCTTGTGAGGTGACATGCCCACAAGTTCTGAAGGGCAGCACACGGGCAAATTTGGGGAGTCCTTTCTCTGTCCAGCATATACTCTACCACTGTTAATATATTTTTTTCTTGAGCTAGTTGTCCTGACTTTCCATTACAGCGTCCAAGAGTTAGTGATAAAATACTTGTGATACAGGCTTGAAAACTGCTTTTTAAGTGTTGCTATAATTCATAGGATGGATTTTTTTTTAAAACCGCAGCCTGGTAACACAAATACAAAGCCTGGTAACACAAACACTAGTACAAGGGAGGCCTCGATATGAGCTCACTGAACGCCAGGCTTATTCTTTTCCATTCATCTTGGGTCCCATGAAGAGTTGTCAGAAGCTCTGGGCTGGGAATTGTTAGGCAGCAAACTCTGGGAGAGGGAATGCAGAAAAGGCAGTAAACAGTCCCTGCGAAGATAAGCGATTAAGTGGTTTGGAAGAATTGGAGATTTCAGAGCCAGGTAGCAAGGGAGGAATTACAGTCTCCTACTGTTCCTAGCACTCTGTGAAATGACATAGTCTGTCTCTGTATCAACCTAATTGCAGCTTACCCCTTGAAATCTTTTCTGTGCATTGCACATTGAAGTGGCCGATAGATCAATCCTGGGCAGAGAATAATTTATAATTTTTATTTTCTTAGAGCAGGTTCTCAAGATGAAATACACTTATGTTCTCAACCTGGTATGTGCTGGGGTCTGTGGGTTTTTAACAGTGATTACTTAGATCCCTTTGGTATTATAGTTCACTGACCTGGTGCAAATCCGACAATCCCTGTGTCACCGTTGGTGTCCCCAGCACATTTTGCAGATTCTCTGCATCTGGTGTACAGCACAGCACAGCTAGCTATATGGTGTTTGACTCACTGGCCCCAGAGAAGAGGACAAGAGGATACTTCTAATTGAAAGCAGTCTAAGGGAGTCCAAGTCGCTTGGTTTAGTAAATGCCTTCTTGGTATCCAATTTGTTTTGTTTTGTTATGGAATCTAATTTCTGAGGCTCACATCTTCACACGCATTCAATAGTAACACGAGCGTTTTGAAAGCACTGCTCTAACAAACTGCTTCCAACACCTGGCTGCTCGTGGGGACATCCCAGCGGAGAGACGCAGCTGCTTCCACTCTAGTTTACTAAATTAACAAATCTCAAGCAGAATAAATTTTACAGTCTCACCTCTTCCTGCTTTGTAGAAACTTAACAGTGCAAAATCTTGGTTATAAAATGGAATGTTTTCATATAATGAGAGCACATAAATATTTCATTGATGCAATTATCTTTGACATGAAATAATTCCTCAGCCTGGTAGTGCCTGGGAGAGGTAATAAATCTGTGTCTTCTTCCCAAGTGATTTTTTGTGTGTGTGTGTGTGTTTTAACAAAATGTGTGTCTGAAGCCCTGATTCCTGTGTGTACATGTCTATTGATAGATGCCATGTCAGGTGCGCATGGTCCTCAGATTAAGTGGTAGTGTTGAAATAGATACAGTATTGCCTTTTGCAGTTTAGATAAAATAGGAAATGCTGAGGAATTATTAATAATACACTTAATTAAAGATGCACTTCAAATTCTGAGTTTTTGACTTTCAGTTACCAAAGTGAACTTATACCTTTGCTCTTAAAAAAGTAAAAGAAAAAATGGAAGAAATGACCTGGAGAGATGGAAGAAGATGCACTAGGGAATGGAGAAAAATCTTTCTTACTCTGCAGAAATCATAACTGCAGCATGTGCAGGTTTTTACTTTAGTGTGGGTTGCAGAATGTTTCCTTCCATTCTGCCATCTGATAAAAGTGTCCTTGAGAAAATGCCTGTTTGCAAAGTGTTGCTGATTAAAACTTTACATAACTGATAGCTGAGGTTATTGTTTTTACTTATTTATTTATTATTTTTTTTGTCTTTTTGAGATAGGATCTCCCTGTGGCCCCAGCTGGCCTGGTACTCACTACGTAGACCAAGCTGGCCTTGAACTCACAGAGATCTGTCTGCTCTGCCTCCCATGTGCTGGAATTAAAGGCATATGCCACCATGCCAGGCTCATTGAGGCCATTTTTATTCCTAGATATATCTCTATTTTAAGAGCAAATCTATAGGTTATAACCAGTTCTATGAATTTCCAAGTTTCTTTGCTTTTGTGATTCTTTGGCTTATTCTCTCTTGGGCTTTCTTGTCTCTGGCATCTTATATCGTTGTGTCATTTTGTGCTGACTCTAAGGTTGAGCCTTGCTCTTTCTGAGATTCCTGCAGACTAAAACACCACTGTTAATATCTCTCATATTTCTCCAGTGGCATGGAACAGAAGAAACTGCCAGACTGGGAAAACAGAAATTTAGTAAGATTTGAATTGGCATTGTGTGTGCGTTGTGTGTATGCGTGTGTGTGTGTGTGTGTGTGTGTGTGTGTGTGTGTGTGTAATAAAAAAAAGCTGGAGCGCTGAACCTCTCTTCTCCACTTGTAGGCAGTTTGACAGGTCCCAGAATCTCCTGTCCTCTGCAGGCCTTACTGTTAGTAACCATGGGGGAGAAAAGAGCCTTGTGGATCTGATAAGTGTCAGGAATTTCCTGAGACTTCTGAGCTGTCTTAAGGAATCTCCTTTCAGAACTTCTGGAACTTTACAAACTTCCCTCCAGGATGGAATGTTTCAATTCAGAGGATTGCTTTGTAACAGTGATTAATGTACATTTCTGTGGACTTCATGAGGATAGCACCTAAGAGCTACCACTAAAAGAGTGTGAAGTATCAAGGAAGAAATGACTGAGGGTTTGACTTTTCTGTAGGAAACCAAAGTAAGGATTGCTGGTGATTCCTGAAGGATACTATCAGGATTTAAGAATTTTGCTTTACATAAAAGTTGTCAATTTTCCCAGGTGTGGTGGCGCATGTCTGTAGTCCCAGCACTCAGGAGGCAGAGGCAGGCGGATCTCTGTGAGTTCAAGGCCTGCCTGGTCTACATAGTGAGTTCCAGGCCAGCTGGGGCTACAGGGAGACCCTGTCTCAAAAAGCCAAAAAAAAAAAAAAAAGAAAAAAGTCAGTGTTGCCTATTACAGTTTGATGCATACCAGCAGAAGACGTGAGACTCGAGTCAGAAATAGAAGAATTGATACCACTCACAGACAGCAAGCAACATGGGCATGGTGTATGCAGGAAGGGAATATTTCAAAGGGCCAAAATGGGATTGTCCATGGTGAGTTTGCCTCACAGCCCTGGAATCCTGAGCTTGATGTATCTGCCACTTTTATGGTAAGCTTCCTTTAAAGGAGACATTTCTTTAATCTTGTTTATTACAAACAACACTTCCAGTGATCCAGTCAGGGCTTAACATTCCTTACAGGATGCCCAGGGATCAGGACTCTTAGTGTATTGCCTCTCCCAGGAGGAATCGCCCAAGGTACTTTATATGTCATATTAATAATAACAATAGCAGTTATTGACTACACACATTGCATCGAAGCACTGCGCACATGCTTATATGTGTTCATTTTAATCTTTACAACCATCCAAGTTACTATGTTGTCTGACTTCCAGATAGAGAAACGAAGGCTCAAAGCTTAGGGAATTTAAACAACATTACCTGCTTTGACCATGACCCTAGAATAGGATTCATCATTGCTATTACAATGATGCCATTTTATTTAAATTTGGTTTTCTTCTTCTCACTACTTAGAATGAAAACTGTTTTACACCGAGGCCCTTATTTCATCACCTTTGCTTCCCTAGGAGCTAGAATGTTCTCCATAGGCTCAGTTTGAACACTTGGTCTCTAGCTGGTGATACATTTCGGCCACTGCCATGCCTTTCCTGCCCTGAGTGTTTATATCCCTTCTTGAGCTGTAAGTCAAAATAAATGTTTCCTCCTTTAAGTTGCTTCTTGTCAGTTATTTTGTCAAGGCAACAAGAAAACACACCTTACTTGCTAAGTGCTGGGATTATAGCCCATGCAGGAACTGTGTCTATTTAGTACCCAAGGGTTTTCTTGGTGCTCAGCAAATGGCCTTTAACTTAGTGGGTGCACACAAAATATTTGTTAAGTACACAGGAAGGCATGAATTTACCTCGATATTGAGTAACAGTTTGGGACTTGAATTGAGGTCTCTCTGGCCTATAAGCCTTGTACTTCATCATTAGTAATGGAATAAGCCCATTCCTCAAAATCTTTGAGGTTTAGGTTGTCTGACTTATTTTAGTCATTTCTACAGGTAGATAATCATTATTTTGGAAGGCCATTAATAATGAAAGCATTTCATTTATTTTTATATTTTGAATATCTCTTATAGTTTGGAGGGAAGAAAACAGTGGATTTCACCTAGAACCTGAAATAACCATTTTTGTTTAAATATAAGTCTCTTTCTAGGGCTCCCTGTGGGTGACAACATAGAGGGTTTGACCAAGGATGTTAAGCTTCTTCCCGGCCTGGTTTCCATGGTGATGGCTGCAGCTTTGATAAGGCTGGTATGGCAGTAAAAAGAAGAAGACAGGGTAATATTGCATCACTCAAGCATCCAGGGTCCTTTATGAAAACAAGGGCTGCAAATGACAGTGGCCAGGCCCCGACTTCCAAGCAGAAGGACCTTAGAATGCTTTTGTCCATGTTACTTCCATTCCCTATTGCACTGAGAGATTGGTTCCTACTAAGGCAGAAGATTAGGGGTAAGATTACTTTTCCAACTGTAACTTTCTAATGCATATTTAGTTGAATATGCCGTTGCAGGGAATAAAGATAGAATGATGCTTACCTGCCAGGGTCACGGAGATATGCAAAAAGAGATATAGGGCAAAAGTTCTTGAAATGTCTGATCATACATTTCATGTAGTTATTTGCTTATAAAGTGCCATGTAGGCAATCTGCTGGCTATGGAATGAAACCCACAAACCATAAAACACTAGGGCTTAAAACAGCAATTTGGGTAGTTCTCATGCTGTGTTGTTTCACCCTGGCATGGTCTTCTAATGTGGTTGCAGTCAGGTGGAGCTACAGCTGGATCTCTTCTGAAGGACCCTGACTCTGTCTGGAAGCTGTGGCTGACTGTTGGTTGGATCTCATTGAAGCTGTGAACCCAGAGCATGTGCATGTGGCTTCCCTATAGGTTGCCTTAAACATGGTGGTTAGATTCCAGAAAGAGTCCCTAAGAGAAGAGCTAGAAAGCTCTTAAGCCTTTGACCTGGAAACTGGGTCTGTGCACATGATTGCAAGTGCCCACAAAAGCCAGAAGAGGCTTCAGATCACTTGGAGCTAGAGTTAGAGGTGGCTGTGAGACATCCAAGATGGGTGCTGGAAACTGAACTTGAGTCTTCTGCAAGAGCAGTATGAGCTATTAACCACCAGACCATCTTTCCAGCTGCCACAGGACATTCTCAGAAAAGGCGACTTGCCCAGGAACAATGCCTGTGCCTTTATGTGCTGCAGTTCACTAGCTTTTCAGCAAGTGTTTTTGGAGGGACTTTGATGGTAAGGTCATTGGTTTTCAAAGAGTATTCTTTATAATTTACATAACTTCAGGTATTTCTAGGCAAGAGTATTCAAGCAGGACCTGATTTATACCCTTTACAGTTTCTGTCTCAGGTAAAACCAAGGTGAGTTCCATAAGCAAATCAGAGCTATTCAGATTCTTTTCAAACTGCCTGTCAAAAACAGGTCTTGAATTTCAGCCTGTCAAATGTAGAATGTGGAATGAACACTGATCATAGACTGATTAAGGTGGCAAACTTGGGTGTCATTGTGTTTAAACATACCTTTGATGGATAGACTATAGAAAGGTAGGTATTAAGTGCTTACATTGGCAAAGAAATGCCACAGTGCTGTGGATATTTTTTTTTTTGTTGCCTCTAATTTTCCATGTTTTTGAAACTCATCTATGATGCCCAGAAGGAAATTTAAATATTTTGTTTGCTGATGATGCTCCTGCAGTGGCTCTTAAAGACAGGAAAAACTGGGGGCTGGGAAACAGCTCAGTCAGTAAACTGCTTGCCTCATAAGCATGAAGGCCTGAGCTAGATTTCCAGAGCCCACATTTAAAAAGCTGGGCATGGTAGTATGTACTTGTAATCCAACACTGGGGAGGAAGAGATAGGCAGAGCCCCAGGACTTACAGGCTGGTCTGTTCTACTTGGTGAGTTCCAGATTGTGTCTCAATAAAACAAGATAGATGGTACCCAAGGAATAATAGCGTAGTTAGTCCTGTGGCTTCCACTTGCATGTGTATACTTGTGCATGTGCTCCCACACACATGCATCTACACAAATACATACACTTATAAACAGATATATAGACAAAAATGAAAAGATGCCTCAGGAGTGTTAAGGGGGGTGGGTTCAGCTCACTTGCAACAACAGAGACTTCGAAAAAGACACAGCTTTAAGGATACATTCTCTTAAAACCGTAGAGGTCTCTGTCACCCAATGTGCCTTGCACTTTACTGGAAACAAAGAGATAGGGTTTTCATTTCCAGTGTGTGGCTAACTGTCTCTGCTTCAGAGATTGGTTTAAAGAAATGTGTTGGGGATGGAGAGATGGCTCAGCAGTTAAAAGCACTGACTACTCTTTCAGAGGGCCTGGGTTCAATTCCCAGCACCCACATGGCAGCTAACAACCATCCTTAACTCCAGTTCCAGGGAATCTGATGCGTTCCCCTAACCTCTGTGGGCATTGCATGACACAGGTGCGCTTACACACACATGCAGGCAATACACTCATACACACAAAAAGTAAAAATAATAAATAAAATATTTTGGGGCTGGAGAGATGGCTCAGTGGTTAAGAGCACTGACTGCTCTTGCAGAAGATCTGGGTTCAATTCCCAGCACCCACATGGTGGCTAAGAACTGTCCTTAACTCCAGATTCAGGGGAATCTGACACCCTCTTCTTACTTCTGTGGCATTGCATGACACAGGTACACTTACACACATGCAAACAATACACTCATACACATAAAATAAAATAATAAAATATTTTTTTAAATATTATAAAAAATAAAATCTTTTTTTTAAATTAAAAAATGTGTCGAGATATAGGTTTTTTCCTCACCCCTTTTCATATTTGAAATTTTTAGAATAGGTCCAAAACTCAAAGCCAGTGGTGTGAATACAGCCCATTTCTGTCACACAAAAGAGGACAGAGATCTGTATACCTGTTCATCTTGAGTTGAAGGTGTCTGACTAGTTTTCTAAAGCTTAGTGTCTGTTAGAATGTATTAGACCATGTGGTCTGTCCCCTCTTTTGGAGCTAGCTAAATTAGAACCGCTTATTAACCCCTATAAAACATCATATTCTCTCCTCTATCTCCAAGGCCACAGCTCCTGTGGGTCTGGTGGATGGGAGGACAGCATTTGGAATTACTCTTCTCTGCTTGGTTGACTCTACCCTGCCTCTTTCACATCTCATGCCTTTTACTTACCCTAATGCCCTGGTATTTGGTAGAGAAGAAGGGAAAATAAGGGAAATAAGGGAAGGGTTGATAAGAAGTCTGACAAGGTCTTTTTGGAAGCTCTCCCAGAAGGAATGCTAACTCTTATCCTTTCTCTCTCCTTCCTCTCCTTCTTGCCCATACTTGTCCAATGAGAAGATTCTCATTGACTTTTGTTCTTAAAATATATCATATATGTGTTGGGCATGTAGCTTAGTTCTAGAGTGCTTGCCCAGGAGTCCCTTGGATTTGATCTGTAGCACCACACTGTACAGACACCACTATTGGGTATGGTGTCTTCAAACATGGAGAAGGCCAGGTTGTGTCTCACCAATATATTGTTGGAAGATGGGTTTTATCCAGTGGATTTTAAAGATTATTTTCAATTTGTACAAAATGGGCTACATTTACAGAGGGAATTATTTTGGCACATAGGATAGGTATGGAACCGTGTCCAATTCCCTACTCTTTGATGTTGGAATGCTCATATGTATGTGACACTGATGCTCTATCAAATGAGGCTTTGCTCTGTATCCGGTTTTATATTCGTCGTACCATCCACAGCCCTTTGTTGTTTAGGCACGGCCATGACTTTAGTTTTTTAAAGGCTTCCTAATTGTCAGTATGAACTTGATTTGCTCTGGGTTTAACTATTGCTGTGATTTAAATGCTATATTGTCAGAGAAACTTGAGAGAAGGTTGAAACTGGCTCGTGCTGTGCTTCCCTTCATTTTTTGCTTAATGACCCTTCCTTCTCCAGAGATGCTTTTGTCAATCTTCTGTGTGTATTTTGATTATTTGCAAAGTGTTTCTGGGTTGCATAGCACCAACTCTGATTCATCCAAGTAATGAAATATTTAATTTGGGAGCATGAAGAGGCAGGTTTGGTTTTCAAGTTGCCTTAGGAGCTCTGTCAGACAACACTGAGGAAAAGTTGCCTACATCTGAGGCGCAGCCAGGCTTTGGAGACAGAAGTTCCTACACCCATCTACAGGAGCTGCAGTGAGCACATTCATGTTTGATCAATGAGCTGTCACCCTCCACATCCCTTGCCAAGTCTTTAGTTTATCCTACTGCCACATTGAGACTGGTTCACTTGAAATGATAAATGAAACTCCCACAGGTTGTTTGGGTATGGAAATTTTTTGTTTATGCCTTGCAAAGATGGAATTATAGGTCCAGATTTAAAGTACATTGAGCACCCTGCAAAAGGGCCCTCAATGTCTTCCTGTTGCAATGAAAATAGAATACTGGAAGGTTCCCATAGCCAAGTGGGCCCTTTGGTATCCAGCCTCTGCCTGCCTTTTCCCTGGCATCTCAAATTACCTCCCCTCCTTCTCAGTCTATTAAACTGTAGTCTACAGAAGGCAGTGGTAATTTCAAACTCTCTTTTCAGGACCTTTGACTTTCCATTTCCCCATCTCAAATCTCTCTCTCTTGTCCCCTGCCTTTCTGTGTCTGGATCCTTTTGGTCTTTTCCCCTCCATGCTGTTCCTGGTTCCTGACATCACAAGCCATTCTTTGTCCTTGTCTTAGACTCAGCACAGTCTAAATTGATGCCATATCCCAGGTCCTTCAAAGAGAAGACCTTGTCTCTATTTTGACAGCTTCTGCATCCACAACTCATGCTTGGCGCCTTGGAGGTATTTCCCATAGGCAACTGGGAATTCAGTGACCAGAGCCTTGTAATTTAATGGAAGCAAATGGTTTGCTGTGGTTTCTTATTGTTTCTCTAATAGTTGAGAAGTATTCCAGCATTGCTCTCAAATGTCCTGGTCAGATTGTGATCATTCATGTCTACACTTACCCTAATTTGCTGTTTAAGAGCATTGCATCTATTTTTTTAAACATGAATGTGCTCTCAGGTGGAGGCATTGAATTGATGAAGCTAAGATTATTTGTTTTAAACCCCATCTGCAAAGCAAGGTGAAATTTCAATGTGCCCGTCTGCTAATGGTTCTGACAAAAATGCAATAAAATTGCTCGTCTCCTCCTTCCCTCCCTCTCTTCATTTTCAGACAGGGTCTCACTGTGTAGCCATGATTGGCTTGAAACTTGTTATGTTGACCATACTGGCCTCAAATTCATAGAGATCCACTTGCTTCTGTCTCCTAAGTTCTGGGATTAAAGGTCTGCTGGCATAGAAAAGAAACTAATTAAAGAACCATGTCACATAGACACACATGTATCATGCCCCCAAAATTAAGTTATATTTTAAAAAGCACTTGTTAAATTTTTTTCAAATAAAAATAATTCAGTGCCATACATAGGTGTATACTTGGGCAGGATAGCCATGGGAATGCAGAAGGCTTACCATCAGAGGTTGTTTAGGCTGGTTTATACTGTTGCATAACTACGCTTTTATAAGAATCAGGGTGAGATTCACAGAACATAAAGTCAGCTGTTTTAAAGTGGACAAGCACAACTGCTTTTTCAGGGCTGAAGTGTGTTGTGAATAATGCTCCTCTTAGGAGTTTACTAAGACACTATCTATTAAATTAGAGTTTTAGTAAATTTCAAAAGCCTGTCATAGCCAGCCTTGGTATGTCACTGAATACCAACCACTTTATGAAATTTTATAAGGAAGGGAAAAATCTCAGTTAAGCTCATATTCTCTAACAATATTAAATGACTTAAAATAACACTTTGTTGCCTAAATGTAAACTTATGAAATATTTTTTTTCTTCCTTCAAATAGACCTCAGTAAGAATATAGCGTGACCTAAAACCATGAGAATAAGAATAATAATAATAAAAAACCCAAATTCTCTGTATCAGTATGCTCGCTAGTGTTTACACAAAAGTAATATGAGATGAATTGTGACTGATCCTTAACTTCAGCAAAGGTCTCTAAAAATTCAGCCAGCCAGAGCCATTTTTAATTGATAGGGGATTTAGGAAAGTCACTGGGGAGTTTTTGCAGCTGGAGAAAGCTGTGTTTTGAGTGTAGACATTAAAAATAGGGATTATTGGGAAGGGTAGGTAAATATGAGACATACAGCTCTCAGTGCACAACTAAGGAAAACTGGAAGGAGTTTGGGTCTAGGGATGACCTCAGAAGAGGAGACCTAGTTAGCTCTTCCTGTAGGTAGGTGCATTTCTACAGGATGCTGGCTGTCTGTGCCATTTTTTAAATAAGCCACATCTTCACATGGTCATGCACTTGGCTGCACAGACATTCTCAGGAACTGATGAAAATGATTATTGGGAACAAAAATGGAAGTGACCAGTAATTGCATTCGCAAACTTACAGACCACAGAGGACCCAAATGACTCATTTGTGCAAATTCATGGTGCCAAGTTAGATAAGTGCAAAAAGAAATCAGTTCACAATGATCTGTTTGGGCAGAGGTAATCAGAAATGGAGAAGACCAAGGTCAGGAGAAACCTGGGAAGTAATAAGATCAAGAATGTTCTGAGGAAGTATGTAGAAATGACAGCACAGGGCAGCCAGTCTGATTTGGGTTTCCTGCTGAGGAGGTTGCATGGTCTTCCCTGGACAAGTCAGCCGAGTTTATACCTAAGACTAATGCTCATTTGGTAACAACTGTGTCTAAGAAAACTAGAATGAGGTGAAGGTTGGAAAGAAATTACAAATAAGATCTCTCCTAAGGGCGGCCTAAGCTGTACTACTGAACTAAAGCCTAAAAGAAGTGAGGCAAAGCAGACTCAGAGGACACTGCACACAGAATAGCATCTTCCCATGACTATTATGAAAAGAGAACAGGATTAGAAACCCCATCCTCCTTCTACCTCTACACATCCATCATTAGTTGCGACCCTTCGAAAGCAAAGCAATGGCCAGACAGATGGCTCAGTTGTTAAAGGTACTAGCTTCCAAGCTGGACAAGGTGAGTTCAATCCCCAGAACCCACAAGGTGGAAGAAGGGAGCTAACTCCCGCCCAGTTGTCCTCCAACCTCCACATGAATACACATGTTAAAAATAATAATAATAAGTAATAACAAAGCAAGCAATAAGCAGTACTGTTCAGATTGAGCTAGCTCTTCAGACAAAAAACAAACAAACAAAAAAACCTCAACTGAATTGCAAGCAAATTAGTTTCTGGAAACAACATGAACCTTGTCAGTGTCTAAGAAATCCCCAGCTTACACTTGAAGTTGGCAGTTCCCAGCGTTAGTGGGGATTTGGTAACATTTTATTGGATTTACTGATCTAGAGCTCATTTTCCCGAGGATCATTTACCCCAGCAAATCAGTACAGTTGTACTCTCCCACACTATGTCCCCAGGCATGCTCATCAGTGAAGGTGGGGAGACAGCACACTGGAAAGCCTGTGTATATTCTCAGGTGCCATCTAAACCTAAAATTAACCTGCCATTTTCTATTAGCATGACCCAAGGCAAGTTCTGCATATTCAGAGTTGGAGATGCCCGAAGATATCCAAGTAGCAGTGTCTAGAAAGTAGGTAGGTATAAGGAAGAAGCACCAGAAAAAGGTCCAGGCTCAAAGACTCATGGAAGAGATAGTAACAGAAGCCTTGGGCTTGGTAGAATTGCCTAAGGGCAGTGCATGGAGGCATGAGAAAGGGCACCTGGAGTGTTTCTAAATCTCCTTAGACAAGGTTTTATTGACTCTTTCTAATCAGTAAGAAAAGTTGTCCAGGACAGCCTTGCCAGTATTTGAAATGGGTCCTTACTCTCCATTCCTGGGTCCAGCAATGACTCTGATGGAGTTCATTACTCTAGTTAATCTCGCTCAACATTGAAACCATTGACAGCTTTGTGCGTGTTCTAGTTCAGCAGTCATGCAGCATGTAGAATAGCATGGGCTAAACGCCAGTCACCCCCTGTCAAAGCAGTAGTACACACACATCATGCCTTGAAGGCCAATGAGGCAGATTGTCAAGTGCAGCGCTGGAGCTCCTGAACTTGGAGGGTGGGCTGCCTCTCTCAGGCCAGTCCTCCTAGTGCCATTGCTCTGGGTTCTGCTGTAAATGTTCTATGAAAGCCACAGGTATCTTCCATCATTCTTAGCAGGGGGTGGTCCTGTATCTCAGATCTAAGGAACAAACTTTCTCACCACCACCTGTTGAGCTTGAGCCCTTAGGAGCAGAAATAAAAAAGAGCAGCTGCTTATTTATTCACTGTTGGTTACATAGACCTTAAGGACTGAGGCTTCAGAAATACTCTGGCTACCATGTCAAGCATCTCCCCTTTCAAATTCTAAAGCAGATTAAATAAATGCAGTTACATGTGGTTAAAGTACGGGGGTTTGGGGAGATAGCTCAGTCAGTGAAGTACTTGCTTTGCAAGCATGAGGACATGAGTTCTGTTCCCAGCACCCGTGTAAATAATGCCAGGCATGGTAATCAGCATTTTCAATCCCAGCAGTGAGGAGGCAAAGATAGGGGATCCCTGGAGTTCCCTTGCCAGCCAGCCTTGCCTGTGTGGTGAATTCCAAGTCAGGAAGAGACCATGTCTCAAAACAAAGGTGGAAGATACTATAAGATACCCAAAGTTGTCCCCTGTCTAACACATGCATGCCCATGGTTGTGCATGTGTACCCCTCTCATGCACCTGCACAATAAGCACATGCATGCACATGCATATTCTTTAGTCAAGGAATGCAAGCTTTAAAGGATGCACAAGGGATAGATGATGTATGGAGTGAGGAGCAGGGAAAAGGCCAGGGCAGCAGAAGGATTGGTAATTCTAGGAAGCAAGAGGGGACTGGTAAGTCTGCTTATAACTTTTGACCAGAATTCTGCATGCATATTTTAAATTTTACACTTTGCTGTGCCTTGCAAGGCTGTGGGGTGAGGGGAGAGGGAGAGCTTGCAAATTGCACTATGATAAATTACACCATTGACCCAAAAGGCTCTCGTGGTATTGGGCTCAACTGTGAAAAACCTTTCTGCCTAATCATACGTCTAAGGAGTGGATTGTTGTGTTTGTGCATTGATTTTTAAAGAAGCAGGGGTGGGGAAAAGACTGGCTGTAAATCGGCAGAGGGCTTATAAGCTGACACTTAAAATATATATGCACACAAATTCTTCTTGACGTTTGGATTTAATGCAACTATTGTAGGACACCGGTGGGCTTGCTTGGAAATGTACCTATGGAATACTGATCAGAAACTTCCATCACATTTGTCACCTCTCCTGCAAGTGTTCTATCCAAAACTTGAGCCAAAGGGCGGATCGTATCTCCCTTGTTTCTACTTGGATTTCCCAAGGGCCACATCTTGGGGAAAGCAAATGAAATAACAGGCAGAGGAAAATATATGCAGGCATTGTGTGGGATTTGCATATGATTTGCATAGTGCTTGATAAGCTGAAATCTGTTCTCAGTAATATTCAAGTTAAAAATTTATCATGGCTTCTCCTGCAGCCATTTTTTTAGTATTTTCAACCTGTTTTGTTTTCTTGCTCATATTGACTGCCTGTAATTCACATATCTCTTTGTTAGAAGCATACAGCTGTGGATTCTGTGTGTTAATAAAGACACAGAGAATTTGGGGTCCACCAGAGACCATTGCTTGGCAAATTCAGCCCTTATTCAAGCTCCTCTTAATCCTATCTTTCCTTCATCCAGTAGTAAAAGTGCCTTTGTGGGGGGCTTGTCCTGGAGGCTCAAGGGACCTCAAAGCAGGAAGAAAAAACGAACCATGCACTAAAAAGCTGCTTGGAGTCAAGTTCTGACATTATTCTTATAAATTGGCAATTTGAGCTAGGTTTTTCTATTGGGACCTTAGTTTCTCCATTGTCAACTGGGGGTAAATGAAAATGTCATAGGGCTGTGTGGATTATATGTGAAAATGCATGGGTCAGTGATCAATATTGCTAATCTGTTTATAGAACTCTCCCTTCAGCCATATTGTGGGCATAAATTTTATCTCTATAAGTTGGGAAGGAGTCCCTTTGATGGTGACCCAGGGCATTAAGGAAGACTGTTGACTGACCGATTTGGGGGTCCCAGCTCTCATGTTCTGTTGGGATCAGAATGAATAGTGCTCTTTGGTGTTGTGAAGAGCAGTATAGCACCTTAGAAGTACTTACATTTGCACTTAATATTTAATTAACACATACATTGACTTCATTAGAAGCAATTAAAGAAACAGCTTCAGGTAAAGACATTTTGTGAAGTTTCTTGATGCCAGGCTGTTAGGCATTCATGTTTTCTATCCTTTGAGGTTTTCTTAAGATGTTTTGCAGTCATTTTTAAAATTTACCAATTCCTGCTAATTATCAATCTACAGATCAAAAGATCAAAGTTTTTTCTAGTTAAAATAAATTTCCAGTTAGGTGTGATGGTATGCTTCTGTTGTCCCAGCTGCTCAGGAGGCTGAGATGGAACGATCCCTTGAGCCCATGTCTTTAAGGCCAGCCTGAGCAACATAGCAAGACTCTATCCCAAAAGAGGTGGGAATCTAAAATACTGGACTGAACATGATGGTGCACATCTTAAATCCCAGCACTCTGGAGGAGGGGCAGGTGGATCTCTGTGATTTCAAGGCCAGCCTGGCTTACATAGCAAGTTCTGGGCCAGCCAGGGTAAACAAGCAAATAAACAAACCTAAAATACCACCTCTTTGTCCAGAGCAGTAGTTTCCAAGCATGACTGTAGGTGAACATTGTCTTCCCAGTTTAATACGGGCTTCTAGGTCCCTACCTTTAGAGTTTTGATTCAGCAGGTCTGAGGTAGGGTCTAAGAATTTTCATTTCCAGCAGATGCCCGGTGATTCTGATACTAAATCCAGGGGTGACACTGAGAACTGCTTTACTGAGTATTTGTAACCAGATCTGTACCTTTTCTCCCTCTCTGATGCTGCAGATTGAAAACCTTGTGTGTGCTATGCCAGTGCTTAGCTCCTCCCTCCCTTGCATTTTCCCTGCACCTAACTCATTACTCATGTGCTTCATGCTGACATGCACTGCTCTTTCTTCTGTTTGGCTTTTTATCACTATTGTTTCAATATGAGGTGTTCAGTCTTTGGTATCTGACGAGAGGAACAAAATGTGAGACTCGTGGACAAACATTTTAGTGGGCAGATAGTTTGTTGCTTATCTGGAAGTATCCTTAATCATTTGAATTACCAAGAAATTCATTTATTCATTCATGTGTCCTCTAATACCAAGTACTGTTCTAAGTTTTTGGGATACTCCATAATTATGGATGATAACTTCTTCCTTAATGGAGTTTAGGTATTGAATGACAATTGGGAAAGGGTAGGAGGAGGAAATGGACAATACAGAAATGATATATCAAGTAGGAAGTACTATGGAATTTATGTCTG
Source organism: Nannospalax galili (assembly GCF_000622305.1). Lineage (NCBI taxonomy): Eukaryota > Metazoa > Chordata > Mammalia > Rodentia > Spalacidae > Nannospalax > Nannospalax galili. Next base: position 2,916,649 of record NW_008331995.1, on the reverse strand, counting down.
TCCTAGTGGACCTTGGATCACATGGCTTCCCAGTGCTTCATCTGTCCTGTGAAGAGATTCAAGCATCTGCTTATGATTCACTCATTCATTGACCATTCATACTGAGCACTAAAGAAGAAAGTTCATGAATACATGAAATTGATCATTTCTGAGCCCAAGCTCTGTGTCTAAACATGATATAATTGAGACCTGGAAAATGCAGGCTCAATTCTTGATACCACAAGAAAGGGGATTTTTTTTCAATTTGATTTATTATTTTTATTTTATGCTTATGAATGTATTGCCTGCGTGTATGTGAGTGCACCCGTGTTGTGCGGAAGTCAGAAGAAGGCTTTGGATTCCCCTGGAACTGGAGTTAAGGATGGTTCATAGCCACCATGTGGATGCTGTGAATTGACCCAAGTCCTCTGCAAGAGCAGTCGGTGCTCTTAACCACTGAGCCATCTCTCCAGCCCCAAGAAAGGGGATTTTAAGGAGGGGAAGCAGGTACAAGGTCCCTGCAGCTCATGGTGCAGAAGGAAAGTGTTTCCCTTTCATCTAAAGATATCCTTATGGCTGCTTCTATCAGTGTGAGCTCTGCAGCTCTTGTCTTACGGCAGGATTGGTGACTCATGTCTTGATGGGAGTGATGCTTGACTCAGTCTTGGCCTTACTCAGAGCCCTTTCCACCCACAATCCCTCTCCTCATCCTTGTCTTTCGTTGTGTCTTTGCTCCTCTAATTCATTTCTCTCTCACCCTCCCCTTTTCACCAGTTAAACATGCTGAAGAGCATTGTTCAGGGGACACAGAGAATGGATTTCACGTTGGCCTTTATTTATATATTAATAAGGTTATTAGTTTGGGGATCTTCTTTCCTCTCCTTTTCCCTTCATCTTTTTCTGGTAATAAATGTGTATCTAATTTACTAAATTTTCCCTTGAGCATGAGCAGCCTTAAATATAGAAGAAATTTCTCAATTTGTACCTAAATGTAGTAGGTGCTTAAATATATACTCGTAAAAATGCATTCGCTAAGAAAAATAAAATATAAAGGAAACGAATTATCTCAACCTGCCCTTCGAGACAGCTAGCCAGAGGAGCAGTGATTGCAGCATTTTATTATGGCAGTCTTTGAGTGTAAATAGTAGACTTCTGCCTTTTCGTAGAGTTGTTTTCTTGTCTGTGAGAGAGCCTTGCGTGGGGAGGTGTGGCTCAGGGGTGGCACTTAGGAGCACAAGTTCGGGTCATGTCAGAACCTGCTGTTTGTAGTGTGAGCCTTTCCAAGTTTGTCTGAGGAGGAGCCAGAGTACAAGGCTGGTGTTGTTAGCCACCGTCTTGACCAAGCCAAGTGAGTTGTCTTTGCACTCTGATCCCCGAGGATGGCTCACTCTACTTTGGTTTACTCATGTGTAGTGTAGAGTTGGGGCGGCAGTGAAGATGACCCCAGAGCGGTAGTGATGAGAACAGTCACTTTCATTTTTTATTTTTGCTTTTGGTATGTGTGTTGTGTGGGCTGTGTATGTGGGTGTTTGGGTTTGGATGCCTGTGTGAGTGCATGTGGAGATAGGAGGAAGGCAGTTGGTATCTTCTATCCTTCTCTCTCATTCTTACAAGACGGAGTCTCTCAGTGAATTGGAGCTGTCTGGTCAGTAATTCCTGGGTTCTTTCTGTCTCTGTCCTCCAATACCAGGGTTATAGGCGTTAACAGCTGTGCACATCTTTTTACGTGAGTACTGGGGATTTGAACTCAGATCTTCATGCTTGTACAGCAAATGCTCCTACCCACTGAACCGCCTCCTTCCACATACCCCACCCATCGCATTTATGAGCATTTACTATCTGTCTTGTGTTTTCTATATTCTAAATTCAGTTAGTCTTCACAGCATCCTGGTGAGATAAGCACTGGTATCTGCTCATTCTGTAGATCAAATGTGACATGGATGAATGATGGGCTCAAGGCATGACTCCTAATGCAATACCTGACGTGCATTCAGTGTTGAATAAAGGCAATAAAAACAGCTGCTACTGCTTAGTTTTAACTTTTATGTTTTAAGAAGTAGTTTGAATATATTACAGAGTATAAGAGTTCAGCCTTTAATGGCCCTTGTTTTCCGTTTGTTTAATTATTGCACTCCATTTTACAGCACTAATTTTCATCTTTATTATTTTCTGCTGATTAAAAAAATTCCAGTCTATTTTTCCCACCCCTCTCCCTTTATGTGCTCTGAATATGGATGGATACCCAACGACGAATGAACACCTGCTGGTCCTCAGAGACTAGGTCTTCTTTGGCCTCTACACTGATGTTCATCTCCATCCCTTTTTGTTTGTTTTATTATGTTTTCTTGAGACAGGGTCTTGCTGTGCAGCCTAGGCTTGCCTTAAACTCACAATCTTCCTATCTCTCAATCCCAGCCTCTCAAATGCTGGGATTACAGGTGTGCACCTCCACACACAGTTTTGATTCCCTTGTGATGGCAGGACAGCATACCTTTTAAAGACGACATCTAAGTGGCCGAGTGTGGTAGTACACACATTTAGTCTGAGCACTTGGGAGGCAGAGGCAGGTGGATCTCTGAGAGATCAAGGGCAGCCTGGTCTATATGATGAGTTCCAGGCCAGCAGGGGCTACAGAGAGACCCTGTTTCAAAAAGACCAGAAAAAAAAAAGAAAAAGAAAAAGACATCTAAGGTCTTCCAGGGGGTCATGGCTTGGGGGCATTTTTGTGCTGTGTTTTTTATTCCATGTGTTTGGGAACTACATGTCTGGGCAATGAAGGCAAGGCTCTAAGTCCCGCTCTGCATGTGCAAGTTGTGTGATCTTTAAAAAGTCTTTGAATCTTTCATTCACAGCCTCGTTGTTTACAAAATGATGATGGTCATGTTAAAAACACTAATCACCTTATAAGATTACATGGGTTAGGAAAAACTGGAGGGTGAGCCAAACTGTGACTTTTCTTTCTCTCCAGTAATGTACCTCATTTTTTTTGTGTGTTCCCTTCAGTATCTAATTAGTGTCGTGTCATGGCTTTGCTGCCTCTCTCTTCTCGTCTTCTTTCTTTACTTTTTTCTGTTTGTTCAACAGCCTGTCTTCTAGTCCTCCTTCCTTATCCCATCTCATCTACAAGGAGAATACTTTTTGTCAGGTGCCCTTTCAAATCCTGGGCAGACAAGATTGAATAAAAGGCATGTAGCCCCTACCTATGGGCGGAGGGTGGGGAGCTTTCTTTCTTTCCCTGTTGGCCCCATTGATTACCTAGGAACTTGTATCAGATGTTCATCTTATAGGTCAGAGGTCAGAGCTTGAGGGAGTGGTGGCTTATTTGATGAATTTTCCAAAGAGAGCACTTCGTATGGATTATGGATTATGGCACTGGAGCCATGTGCCATACTGTTGTAGTAGGAGGCCCAGAGTTGGTTGCCTGGCCAGTAGGTGGAAGAGAGACACACAAAAACTGTTAGGAGGAAGGGGAGAGCAGAAATAGAGAGAATGCATCACTCTTAGAGGGTATTTAGAATGCAAGATAGGCAAAAAGCCATGTATTTTGTGGGGAGAAAAACACTAAGTGCAATGATTAGAGATCATTAGGGACAAGAAATTCAAAGAGCTGGTTTAGAACATCATCATAATTGAGTTGTGCTATCAATAAGTAAGGTATCCTGTCCTAGGTACGTCATAACTGCACAGGGTTCATCTACCTCATGATCATCTGCATACATGTTCCTCTTGGCTTATTCTGCCTCTCTTCCATCCGTGATCTCTGAGTAGGTACATGTGTATTTCCCCTATCTAGAATACTGCCTGGCACACACAAAAAAAACATTCACAAAGTATATATCAGTGAATGCACAAACAAATGAACAAACAAATGGATCTCTGTTGAAATGTAACACGCTAGCAATTTGAGAATTAGATGATGCTATGGTTTGTAAGAACCAGTTGTTCTTGAAGGGTCTTGGTAGCTTCCCAATTGTCCTATCTGAAGGTAATTGATCAATTTTCAAATTATCAACTTGGGAGTATTTCCAGTCTCAGTTTTCAGCCTTTGTAGATATGAGTGTTAACTTGACTTTTGGGGAGAGGAAAGAGATGTTGAGCTGCTGTGACTCAGAGCTGTGACGCCAGCTTCCCTCAGAATGGCTCTGCTTATATCTGGCTTATGTATCTGGCTTTTGCCTGAGATTGGATTTGGAGAATCATTTTCACTACTAAAAGTTCACTGTTCGATTAGAAAAATGTTCAGTCTCCTCTGTGACCAACTCTCACATACTTTCCATGGGCGAGTCAGAATGATCCAAAAATAGCCTTCACTCCCTCTACTTAAAACTCCACAATGGCTTCTCATCAATAATAAGAGCGAAACCCACCATTACAGAGCATTGTTGTACCCTGACATTACTCGAAGCATTTTACATATATTGCTGCCTAGTGTGTTGTAGGTACATTTTACAGATGACAAAACAGAGGCTTTGAGACATTAAGGAATTTGCTGTAGTGATAACTGCTAGTGATTAATATGAAAATATAAGGAAAACTAAGGATTTGGGTAACTCCTAACCTTCTTGTCTCCAGATCCTGTGGCAGTTTTGTAAAACCCATGAAAATATCTCAGAATATTATTTTGGAATGTATAAAATAAACAACTAGCATAAAATGATATAATTATAGTTCAATACATTAAGCAAAGTATTTTTAAGCTCATATGAATCATTCAGTAGTGTGTGAGCTTGTTTAAATTTATTAAAGCAGATCTAGAATCAAGACTGGAGAGATGACCCAGTGGTATGCACTCTTATGCATACTGCTCTTCCAGATGCCTCAGTTTGGCTTCTCAGCACCCCACATTGTGCAGCTCACAACTGCCTGTAACCCCAGCTCCAGAGAATCAATCAGACACTCCTTTCTGACCTCCATGGGCACCAGCACTTACATGTACAAGCCTACACATAGACACACATGTACATATAATTAAAAATAAATATTACAAAAGAGATCTAAATCAAGTGTAACGCTCATAATTTCCACATAGCAATGAGCACAAATGAATTTCAAATTTCAAAATGTCTGCACAAGCCATAACACGAAATGAATTTCTTTTGCTAATACATTGCACACATTGTTATTTGCTGCTTAGATTCATAATCAAAGGAAATACTGAATTTTAATGGAAGGTGTATGAAAATAAGAATGGATTTTCCACTCTGAGATCCTCAGAAGATGATTGGTTTGTCTTGTCTACTCTGGATTGGCCTTTGCTTCTCTCACCAGCCACGTGTCTCCTGTTGTCTCCCACCCATGCTGCTTGCTTTTGGCACCTCACGTTTTTCCCACGTGGTCCTTGTATATGATGGCTTTTTCTATTCCTTCTCACCTTGTGAATTCTCCTTCCCATTTCAATGAGGATTTCCTTTCTATGGAAGACCTTCCTGGCCTTTCCTCATAGCTCACTGCCCTTCACGTCTCCTTGTATCTTAGTGTATGGGATGGAGCTGAAGGTCTGTGTTGATTCCTGTGACTACTTGAGCAAAGTTTGCCTCTCCAAACAGAGCTTTGGGAGATAGTAGTTTGCTTGGACTGCCGTACAGCGCAGTACAGTAGGTGAGCAGCTTAAACCCCAGAGTTCCTTGTTTTTCCAGTTTCTGAGGCTAGAAGTTGCAGATCAGTCTATCAGTAGAGTTGGTTTTCCCTGACTCTTCAGTCCCGGGCTTGCTGATGACCATTTTCTCTTTTTGTCTTCTTATGGTTGTTCCTCCCTGGAAGTCAGTGGCTCAAAATTCTTTTCTTATAGATCACTAGTCATATTGCTTAGGGCCCACCCTACTCAAGGCATTTTACCCTACTTGCCTCTGTAAATAATCTCTCTAAGGACAGTCAGATCCTCGAACTCTCACATCCTCATGTGAGTTTTGGGTATGGATGTTACAATTCTATCTATAGCATGAGGGGAAAAAGAAGTCTTTTTACCTACTATTCTCTAGTATCTCTACTATCGTCTAGGATAGCTCTTAGCCCACAATAGTCCACCAGTAAAGAACCTATTAGATGAATACATCCATACATGCACATAAGCAAAAAAACAAACAAAAATAACAAGAAAACACAAAGGAATGATACCATAGTGTCTACTATCAAAACATTTAAAACATGCATGTACCTTACATAAGAATAGGAGTTTTAGTAATTGGTTATTCTTTGAGTTATGATTTTCACCATACATGAGAACATCTGGTCTAAGAATGTCCAGATCACATTAACAAACAAAATCAGCCCAGCATGGTGGCATTTACCTGTAATCTCACCTCTAAGGAGGCTTAGGCAGGAAGATTTTGAGTTGGATGCCAGACTGGGCTACCAGATGAGACCTCATGTCAAGAAACCCAAACCAGCCAGGTGTGGTGGCCCACACCCTTAATCTCAGCATATGGGAGGCAGAGGCAGGCAGATTTCAGTGAGTTCTAGGCAAACCTAGTTTATATAGTGAGTTCTAAGACAGCAAGGGCTATATATTTGGACCCTGTTAAAAGAAAAGAAAGGGGGCTGGAGAAATGGCTCAGTGGTTAAGAACACTGGTTGTTCTTGCAGAAGACCCGGGTTCGAATCCCAGCACCCACATGGCAGCTAACAATTGTCAGTAACTCCAGTCCCAGGGGATCTGACAGTCTCTCTATGATCTCCGAGGGCACTGCACCACACTGGTGCACTTACCTACATGCAAGCAGTAATACATACACATAAAATTAAAAAAAATAAATAAAAGGAACTAAAAATTCCCACCCCATCTCAGTCTCTTGTACCTTGTGCTTGTGTACTTGATTCTGCTCCAGTAGTGTTAGTCATGTAATTAAATCACATACACACAATGATTTGTGTTGACAGGGGTGATTAGCTCTGGCTGGAATTGTCCTCCTTTCTGAGTGCCACATTTTGACTTCTGTGTAGTAATAGCTATTGGGTTGCATCCAGCTAGATTTTTGACTTCTATTGAAAAGCTGATCAAGTTGAACATGGCTTAGGCCCCTATTTTCTGGAATGATTTCAGTGCAGTTATTTGTATCTTTTCTTTTCTGCTCACGTGTGAACACAAGGGACCATAGCAATACAAAACCAAGAAAAAGTAGGCTGTGCTGACAGTATAGCTTGTAGGAATACATTAGTTTGAGATATGCTGGGATGGCAGGATTTAAATTCTGTTAGAATTTGAAAATCAAGATCCTTAGATTTTTATCAACACTGCCACAAACCTGGGGGGACAAAGGCAGGGGTGTGCTTCAGATGGAGCAAGGGGCCTCGCGGCTCAGGGCTCTCTCGAGTGTGATGTTGTGTCATGTTATATTTGCCCAAATAAGAGAATAATAGTTTGAATGTAAGATTGTGTAGTCAAAAAGGATAGGCAGGTCTCTTAAATAATGCAGAGCATCAGCGATCCTTATTATGCTTAATGTTCATCTTGACTTTCCATGGGAGGATTTGGTATGCAAACTATCACATTTGCCCCAGAAACTGTTTTTCTTAAGGTGCCAATGTCCCCAGAAATACTGTCAGGATGGTTGTTCTGGAAAGTATAAAATTAGCTTTCACATTTTGTGGATTTGGTAAGTGAGGTTTGTTTACCAGAACATCATCATATTATAATATATCCTGGCATTTGTGACCGTCATTCTGAATAAAAGTTTTTTGGTTTTTTTACAAAATATATTTTATTTATTATTATTATTATTGTTGTTGTTGTTGTTGTTTTATGTGTGTGAGTGTATTGCCCATATGTATGTGAATACACCCGTGTTGTGCAATGCTGTGAAGGTCAGAAGAGGGCTTTGGATCCCCTGGAACTGGAATTAAGGACGGTTTGTAGCTGCCATGTGGGTGCTGGGAATTGAGCCCAGGTTCTCTGCAAGAGCAGTCAGTGTTCTGAACCGCTGTGCCATCTCTCCAGCCCCTGAATAAAAGTTTTTTAAAACAGCTCATTATAGTGTGTTTAAGGCTTTGCAGATATTGCCATATATTATATTTTTTACCTTTTTCTTTCTTTGCCCCCACCCCAAACCGAGCAATTAAAAAACAAACAAGAAAACACTTAAAACATGGGGATTCAGTCTTTTGTTGCAAGTATCAGTTTGCCAACTGCACCTGACTTTCAAAACAGTGAAAAGTGTGGAAACACACTAGGAAAGGCATGTCATTATTAACTTACAAGTGTGTTACCAGGTCTGAGCACTCTGTATCTCTAGAGTTTCTCTTCCTCTGTTTTCATTTGGTTCTGAAGAAGGTTCTTTGCCTGTGGAAGCGAATAGACACCACTGGTTTGCTTTGTACCTGCAGTGCAAGTTGAACTTTTCCACTCTCCCAACAAAGCCCTAGATTGAAATCTCACTGGAGGGTCTGGGTCCTGAGATTTTCATGCCTTCCTTCCTCCTGGAGGGTTTTGTGATATGCAAAGCTGGGGTGAGGCCCCTGTTGTTTCTTGTGCCAAGGACTATGCTAGCCCCACAGAATGCCCATACATAGAGTCAGGGTTGGGGCCTGGGATATGGACCCTTATAAGAAAATGGAGGTGCTGTGGGCCAAAGCAACAGAAATGTATCTTTCACCTTAGTAGTAAAAACAGCAGGTGCTTTTAGCCAATCAGCTTCTGAAAGCCTCTTTTCCTGTTAATCAAATAGAATGTTCATTAATTGAACTCCTAGTTAGTTAAGCTGCAGCTAACTATGTTTGGTAGATAATTAGGTGGTGGCAGAGTAAATAAATGGGTATGCCACAAAAATAAAATCAAGTGGTGGGAGCAAGGGATTCAAGGCTGACCTTCAAGATTTTACTTACTTTTGTTTTATGTGTATGAGTGTTTGCGTACATGTATTTAAATGCCTGTGGAGGCCGGAAGAGGGCATCAGATTCCCTGGAACTGGATTATTAACTGGTGTAAGCTACCACATGGGTGCTAGGAACAGAACCTGGTCCTCTGGAAGAGCAGCCATTGCTGAACCATCTCTCCAGCCCCAAGGTTGCCCTTTAATACTACAGACTATGAAACAGAATGGGAGTTTTCCTTGCTCGTGAACTTGCCTGTGAACCATGTCTTTTGCCATGGTGTCACCGTGGCGTGGAGCTATAGTTAATTGCCAGTTTTGTTGTTATTTTTATTACTGTAGAATTCAGAGATTGTGATAGGGCCTGTTATTCACTAAAATAAAGTAACAAGAGAAAAAGTGGATGTAGGAAATGCGATACTGATTATGAATTTGAAGGTAAAATATATTTGAATTGCATGTAGAAGAATTAGGGTAGTTTAAATAAAAACTTTTTTGGGTGAAAGTGAAGAGGTAATGAGAGGTAGTGGCTAGATCTTTACCCAGTGAGAAGACTGTTCAGAGAAAGTGTTCATAGAGGATTTGTTTTCTTTTGAAGACACTGATACCTGGGTCTCGGAGGGATTGTGTTTCCATTTGTGCCTGGTAAATCACATTGTCCCAGTGAGGACGATTTGGGACTCAAAAATCACAGTGGAGCAAAATCCCCTTTGTTTCTCCTGCTGTCGTCTGCAGTTCACTTCTTTTCCCAGAGCTGGCAGTAGTGTAGAAAAATCAGTGTATAGAGCTGGCAATGTGTGTGCTTTCTTACTTTGTAGTTTTCAACCCAGGGTCACTTTCATGAAATATTTTTGGGTTCTGTTTATTTTTCTATAGCAGAGTTAATAGAGAATGGATCCTCTTGATGTCCCTAGTTATTTTTTTAATTTTTATAATATTTTTATCTTATGTATATGAATATTTTTTATTTATTATTTGTATTTTGTGTATGAGTGTATTGCCTGCATGTATGTAAATGCACCAGTGTTGTGCAATGCCTGTGGAGGCCAGAAGAGGATGTCAGATTCCCTAGCAATTGTTAGTAGCTGTGTGGGTGCCGGGAATAGAAACCAGGTCCTCTGCACGAGCAGCCAGTACTCTTAACTGCCGAGCCATCTCTCCAGCCCTAGGTATGAGTATTTTGCCTGCATGTTAAATGTATCCATGTGCAATGCCCACAGAGGCCAGAAGAAAGTGTTGGGCCCCTTGGAACTGGAGTTACTGATGGTTGTTAGTCTCCATGTGGGTGCTGGGAACTGAACCCCGGTCCTCTGGAGGAGCAGCTAATAATGCTCTTAACTGCTGAGCCATCTCTCCAGCCCCAGATGTCCCTGATTTTTTAAGCTTATATAGTGACTGAAAGGTCTGTAGAAAATGGAAGAAGGACAGTAGATGGTAGCAAAATGATGCATGTTGGAGTGTGTGTGTGAACAGTTGCTTGGGTGCCCTCTCTCCTGGGTATCTTGTTAATGCAGATTGCCATTAAACAGCTCCTGCTTAGTGCCTTAGAACATGTGTTTCAAGCTGCCTGGTCAAGCCAGTACTGGGTAGCAAGCATCTTCACTTGCTGAACCATCTTTCTAACCCCAAGATCCTCTGAATTTATTTGGTTTTTGCATGTTGGAGTATTAAAACTATAAAATCATACTTGGGATATAGCTCTGTTGGTACCACGCAAGCATGAAGACTTGAGTCTAATCCCCCCAGAATATATGGGGTTGACTGTTTTTTATTTGTTTTTCTTTTTCTTTTCTTTTTTTAGGCTAGGCATGATAGTATACACTTATAATTCCATCACTAGGGAAGCCGAGATTGCCAATCACTGGGGCTATCTGGTGAGCCGGCCTTGCCTACTTGGTGAACACCAGACCAGTGAGAGACCCTATCTCATAAAACAAAATGAATGACCCTTGAGGAATAATAGCCAAGATATGTCTTCTGGCCTACACATGCACATGTGCATACATGCATACATACAAGCAAACCTCATGCTTTGCCATTACAGGTTTAGGATGAAAAAGTCCTCAGCCCAGAAGCTTGGTGTTTTATTCAGTGTCTCCTGGAACAGCCTTCAGTCATGTTGCCAGAGGCCAGCTTATAGGGACCTTGCTTATAAAATTCTAGTTTTGCCTCCCAGTTGCTGTGACAGTCCTCTGCATTTAGGAAAGGAATTCTTTGTTTCCTTTTCTTGTGCTGATGGGGATCAAATTTAGGGCCTGTGTTGACTGGGCAAGTACATTACCACAGATCTATAACTCTAGCTCTTCTCTGCATTCAGAAGATACCTCCACAGATTGCCAAATTGCCTTCTATAAGGCCATCTTTTGACAGCCCCTGAACCCAATGCCAATAAATGAAATGAACCACAGGGTGGCCTTGAGTGTAGTGGGACCGCCCATGGCTTATTCAGGCAGATTGTCCCATAAGTCCAGAGCCCAAGGAAAATGGAGGAGAGACTCTCTATCTTTGTATATAGCACAACACATGACACAGAGCAACACATTCTTTCTGGAGGTGTTTTCTCTGCTGTTCATTTTATTCCCGTAGTGACTTGGGGAGAAGTCTCTGTGGCCATATTTGCAGCTGACAGATTTGTTTTACATTGTGCTGTGAGAGGGTGTTAAGTGGAGGCCTGTGAAGAATCTGAAGCATTCGTGGGCGGGGGTTGTTGGGAGGGCAGAGTATGAAACTCTGTAGTAACCAGAGACTGAATTGTGTTTTTCCACCTTAGTCCATTTCCCTGTAGCTCTGTTGCTCCAGTGTCAAGAGCACAAGTATCATACAACCCCAGAAAGACAACAGCAGCTATCTGGGGCTATGAATTCCTAGTAGGCTTTAGTTAATCTTACACTTTGAATTTTTGTTGTTGTTTGATTTTGTACTTTTAAAATTTTTTATTTTTAAATTTATTTTATGCGTATGTGTGTTTTGCCTGGATGTATGTAAGTGCGCCCATGTTGTGCAATGACTGCAGAGGCCAGAAGAGGGCATCTGATTCCCTGGAAATGGAGTTATAGACTGTTATTAGCTGCTATTTGGGTGATGGGAACTGAACCTGAGTCCTCTGCATTTTGAGATAGGGTCTTATATAGCTCAGGCTGTCTGTGAACTCTCTGCATGTGAGGCTGGCCTTGAACTCTAGATTTTCCTGCCTCTGTCTCTCAAGTGCTAGGATTATAGATATGTGCCACCATAAACACTTTATATTTCAAATTTTGAAGGCAGTATTGCTGCTGAAATAAAAATGATGGAATTAAGTGAATAAAAAATGGAAAGAGAAGGAATTTATTAGTTGCGTTAAAAAGTTAATTTACTTATATTCAAGGGATTGCTACTTGTAAATTCAACATCTCTACTCAGATACTTGAACTGAAAATACTTTAGTTTCTAGACAGGCACTTTAACATTGTACTTCATGAAATACGTGTGATATGAATTTTCTCCTCTTGATATCAAGTAATTTAAGTAACAACAAAATATAAAAAATATGCTCACTATAGACCATTTGAAAAATAGTTTAAATTTTTTCAGAAAAAAATTAAAAAGCAAATGGGAGATTACCTAATCCTATCACTCCCCCCCAAAGACAAGATGACCATTGACAAGAAATTTTTCCTAACTTTTTTAAATACAGAAGTATTCAAACCCATACTCACATTTTAACAAAATGCTGCTAATTTACTGGTATTTCATTGAGCGTTATGAAGTATGCACATTAATAGTACTCATTCTTAACTACTAGTTCTTAATTGGAAATTTTTGAAATAGTTATAGATTCACATGCAGTTTTTGGAATAATGTAGTGTGATCCTTTCAACACTTAGCCCAGGCTTCCCAGGGGTGCTTTTCACAAAACTACAGTATAATACTACACTCAGGATGTTGACATTGATATGGTCCATCAAGCTGATTCCATTTCCCCAATTTTATGTGTTCTCATTTGTATGGATCTGTAAACCTAATGTTGTCACCTGTGTAGGCTGGTGTATTTTTCACCACAGTCAGAGTATTGAATAGGCTGGGAATGTAGCTTTGTGGTATTCTTGGCACACACAGGACCCTTGGTTCAGTCAGCCTGGCAATCAATCAGTCTCCCCTCCTCCCCCATAAAGATACCAGTCATATTTGTTATTTGTTCCTTTACCATCCCCATCCTGTGACAACTACTAATCTGTCTTTAATTTCTTTTTTTTTTAATTAAAAAATATTTTCTTTTTAACTTTGTAATTCCTTTTTTTTTTTTTTTTTTTTTGGTTTTTTTAGAGACAGGGTCTCCCTGTAGCCAGAGCTGTCCTGGAACTCGCTATGTAGACAAGGCTGGCCTTGAACTCACAGAAATCCACCTGCCTCTACTTCCTGAGTGCTAGGATTAAAGGAGTGTGACCACACCTGGCTATAGGACCCTGAATTTAATTTTTTTTTTTTTTTTTTGGTCTTTTTGAGACAGGATCTCCCTGTGGCCCCTGCTCACCTGTAACTCGATATGTAGACCAGGTAGGCTAACCTCAGCCTTGGTCTCACAGAGATTTACCTGTCTCTGCTTCTGAGTGCTAGGACAAATGGCGTGCACTACCACACCTGGCTCAAATTTTTTATACGAATGGAATATACAATTTTTGCTACTGAGTGAGTAGTATATCCTTGTATTACTGAAGTTTAAATACTCACCTATTTAAGGACATCTTGGTTATTTCCAGATTCTAGGGATACAGTGGGGCTGCTATGAATATTCATGCACAGATTGTTGTTGTAGTGGTTTTTTTTCTGGGTAAAATGCACAAGAGTACAATATTTAACTGAATGTTTAGTTTTTATAAGAAATTCACAAACTGTTTACTAGAGTGGCTGTACCATTTTTACATTTCCACTTTACTAGAAGTTGAGCATCCCTAATCTGAAAAATGTGAAGTTCAAAATGTTCTGAAATCCAAATATGTGAAGGCCATGGTGCTCACACAGATTCAGATTTCAGAATCTTTTGATTTTGAATTTTCAGCTTTAGGATGCTCAGCCAGGCTGGGAATATAGCTTGCCCAGTATTAGAAAGGTCCTGTGTTCTATTTTCAGGACCAAACTTAACCAATAAAGTCCAGACATGCATTCCTAAGTCTGAACAACTTCAAATCTGATGCACTTCTCCTCCCACACATTTTAGAAGGGCCCTTGCCCGGGAGAGCCCATCCAGGCTTTCCATGCCCTTGCTGGCCGTTGATGGTCATTGTCATTTGATGCATTCTGAAAGCTCTGAAGTAGACTCACCATGGTTTAAACTTGCATTTTTCTAAGGCCATATTGTATTGACCATCTTTCATGTGCTTGCCTACCATTTTTAGTCAAGTATCTTTTGCTCAAGTCATTTGTCCATTAATAGAGATTTAAAAACTTGTTGAATCTTCAGACTTTGTATGTCCTAGCTCTTTGTCACCTATGTGTTTTGCAAATATTTTTGCCCAGTCTATAGCTTGCCTTTATTTAAAAAAAATGTAAAGATTATTTTCAAGAAGTTTTGGGTTTGCAGCAAAACTGAATTTTATAGAATTTCCTACATATTTGCTGCCCCACACATGCAGAGCCTCCCTCGTTAATGACCATGCCCACCAGAGGGGTGTTTGTTAAAATTTGTGAACATATGGGTACATCATCTTTAACCTGAAAACTATAGCCCATGTCACTGGTCACACGTGATAACATGCATTCTGTTGGTTTAGATAAATGTGTAGTGGCAAGTGCCTGCCCTAAAAAATGCCCTCCATGCTCTGCTGGTGAGCCTTTTTAAATCTTTTTACTTTGGCTTTCAAGTGGTTGACTTAAAAATTTTATTACCTTCAACGTAACAGTTTGTCACTTAACAGAGTGTGTGTGTGGTATCATACCAAATTACCCTTCCTACTGCCCTATGTGCTAGTGAGTTTTCCTGAAAGTCAGCATTCATTTTCTGTTCTATGGGTGTTCAGTTTCTCTATCAGTATTTGTTGAAAGAGGACGTTTTGTTGATTGAATGGTTTTTGTATCGTTGCTGAAAACCAGTGGTGCCTGTTTTTTTGTAGCTGTGTTTCTAGGTATTCTGTGACTTGATTTGCGTGTCCATGCCCCTGCCTGAACCACACTACAGTATTTTTGTAGCCTCTAGTGAACACTGGATGGAATGATTCTTTCCACCTTCTCCCAGTTTGTCAGGCCTCTTGGGCCTGCATACCATCACCAGTCCCATAGTGTGGTTTTCTGTACCCTCCCATGCTCATTTTTAATCCTGAACTCATTTTCTGGCTTCCCCTGTGAAGTTATTTTATTTGATTAAAGGAATTCTTTCTCTTCCCAGGGAATTCTCTTCTTCATTTCCCGCTCCCCAGAGTATTGTAAAAATAAAAATTGAGCCTGTGAATGGTTTTATTTATGTTCACCTTAACCCGCCAAACTCCCAAGCACCTTTGTTCGACTTACTTTGACTGCATCATTTACTCCTTTGGTCTGGTAGTTCTTAAGTTCTTTTCATGTTGTTCACATTCAGCACTGTGACTGGGAATGGAGATGAAGAGATGGAGATGACTCGCTTGAGCTCTCAAAAGTAGGGTGACTGAGTCTCAGTGAACCTGAGTGTACATATAAGTGCAGGGGGGGGTCTATGAATATTTATTTAAACAGGAAGGCTTTAGGGGGAAATTTCTTCAGAAAATATTTTCAAACTGTGCGACAGCAGAATGGTAGTGTAAATTGTAATGTCTGTCCCATTGGTTACATAAACAGAAGAGTTTATTTTTTACTTAACAGTGGTTTGGTTGTTTATGTAGAGTGAAAACAATATAACCCACACTCTAAAATACTGGCAGGATAGAATAATGATACTATCTCTTGGTGTCATAGGGGCTTTGACACCTCAGGGACTTTGGTGAGAAAATGGAGGGAAAGGATAATTTCTTTGGGCAGATAGTTCACAAGTCTACTATGTGAATAAGACCCAGGTCTTTGGAGGAGAAGGGAAATAAATTTAGGAAGAAAGATTTGGAATTGTATCTTAAGGTCATAAATATTAGAACAGGTGTTCTTAAATATCTATAATGATGTTTAGCCAGTAGACCAAAAAATAACTCAATTTTTTTCCAGACTCCCTGAGATACTTATATGCCCAGATGAGAAAACAAAGTACAAGAATAGAGATCCTTTGTCCCTAAGTCCCACTGCAGATCTAGATGAAGTAGGTCTGATCTGTGGACTGATGGAGGACATGTTTGTCACAATGGCTTAAAAATTAAGGAAGGCCAAAACCAATTCGTTATCCTCCCCAAAGACCAGACTCAGATAAATAGTCTTACTATCTCATTATGCTAGAACTTAGGTCATGCTTCTTTGGACAGTTCTGACATATGCCTGGTAGAATCATACTCATTATTATCATTTTTATTTTAGTAATGCTTAAAACATACCATTGAAAGTGCTGTGTTTCCCACTTAAGAGTGATAAATGATATTGTCTCTGTAATCTTATAGACAGCCAAATCAAAAGGAAGAAATGGATGATAGCAAGAGACTGTGGCTTAGTGTTTGGAGAGGACCTATGTGGCTTGGCCAAGACAAGGTTGGGCCAGGAGAGGCTGGCTCTGTACTACTTAAGTTCATGAAGAGTACAAAAAGTATGTAAAGTGTGCAGTGTGAACTATCACTCTGATGGCTGTCCCACCTTTCTCACACTTAGAGGGAAAAGGCCATGGGATTAAAGAGAGTACTAGTTTTTCTGTCTTCTAAGTAAGGACTCTTCCCATTTGCCGCCTTCCCACTTGCTCAAAGAAGGAAGCCCCCAACTGAGAGTTGTTCGGGCATGACATCATCTTGTAACTACTGCTTACACTGGAAATGAGAGATGTGGGTGTTTCTGGCCCTAGCACTCTTGTCTACCCACCAGAACAAAGCCTCCTGAAGTCATGACTACCACTACAACATGCCTTTCTGTGACTAGTAACCACCATTGTCTTCTTCCTGGATAGGGAAGGTGGGAAAAATGAGTTTTTCTCTTTTTAAATTATTATTTTATGTGTGTAAGTGTTTTGCCTGAATATATGTATGTATACCATGTACATGTTTGGTGTCTACAGAGGCTAGAAGAGGGTGTTGGATCACCTGGACTTGAGTTACAGGCAGTTGTAAGCTGCCATGTGGGTGCTGGAACCAAAACCTAGGTCTTCTGCAAGAGTAGCCAGTGCTCTTCACTGTTGAGCCATCTCTCTAGAAAGAAAGCTTGCTTACTTGCTTTCCTTCTTTCCTTCTCCCTCCCTCCCTCCCTCTCTCCCTCCCTCTCTCCCTCCATACCTCTTTCCTTACCTCCCTTCCTCCCTTCCTCCCTTCCTTTCTTTTTTTGGTTTTTTTTGAGACAGGATCTCTCTGTAGCCCCAGCTGGCCCAGAACTCACTATGTAGACCAGACTGACATGGAACTCAGAGACCCACCTGCCTCTGTCCCCTGAATGCTGGGATTAAAGGTGTGCATACCCAGCCTCCAAGGAGTTTTCTTAAAAGCCCTATATACCCCCAACTTTTGCTAAATATTGCTGGGCTTTGACATTCTTCAACTTCTAAGGAATTGTGACATCCTGACATGTTCCCAGGGGAAAACAATATTGGAATTCATTGCCCTGTATTAAGTATAGTTTTTGTAGTTTTTTTTTACATTATTATTTAAAGCAGGTAAGTATTAACAACAGCAAAAAATATTACAGAAACATTTGAAACTTTCATTAGGAAGTGTTTATATTGGTTCTAGCATAAATAAGGGCTATGTGTAATATTTGAAAATTTCATTATAAATTTTATAAATTTGTTTCTTATTTATTCAAGAGGACCTGTTAAAATGCAAGTCTGAGCATGCCTTTATTTTTTTTAATAAATATGCTCTAAGTTCATTCTAGTTTATAGTGGGTTATGGAAAATAATTTGCAAATCACAATACTTGTTGATTCTCAATTTGTGTGGCAATATTCCTAACATTGTGGGAAGACAGTGAGTTGGAACTACTGGTCAAGATGGTAGACTTTGCTCAGCATGGTACTTGAGTTACAGGTAGCACACAGAGCCTTCTGGAGGCCAGTCCTTCTGTGTGGTCTGCTGCCCTTAGTTGTTTTCCCTTCTTCATGAGGTGTTTTCTGATTGGTCTAGATCTTCCTTCTTTGTTATATATTTTCTGATTGGTCCAGCTCTCTGGTTTTTTTCTGATGGCTTTTCTAATTGATTCTGGGGAGGCCTTACTTAGCCATGGAAATGTTGTTGACCTGATGGTGAGATTTATCAAAGAATCCCCTGAGAAACATCAACTGTAGTTTTAATCAAGGCTGCCTGTGAAAGGATGGTCATTAGGCAAGTACAGTCTACCCCATTATCTAGGATTATAACCAATCCTAACTGAAAATATTAAAAAGAGTTTTCAGGGGGCTGGGTCTGTATTTAAGATGGAGGAGTGCTTGCTTAGCATAGGTAAGCTGGGAGAGTACTTGTCTAGATTGCTCAAAGCTCTGCGTTTAATCCCCAGCACCACATAAAATCAGATATATTAGTACACACATGTGATCCTAGCACTTGGTATAATCCCAGCACTTGGAAAGTAGAGGACAAGAGAATCAGAAGTTCAAGGTCATCCTTGGCTACATGTCGAGTTGGAGGCCAACCTGGGATATGAGAGACCCATTTTTTAAAAAAGAATTTTCATCCATATTGAACATATTCGGATTTTTTTTACTTGTTATTTTTACAGTTTGACAATACAGCACAAAAACTATTTAAGTGGCACACACAATCTCATCAGGTGTTTTAAATAGCCCAAACATGATCTCTCATACTCTGGAAGCAATACCTAGATTATACACAGACACTATATCCTATTTATATACTTGTGCATCACAGATTTGGGTGTCCATGAATGAGTCCTGGAACCAATTTGCCATAGATATGATGACTGTAATCTCCAGATTGTAAGGCCCTTCTCACTTTATGTAATTCATATGTCAAGCACAATGAGAATGCAGCATATTTGTGATAGTTGTTGAGTGTATTTACTTGTGGTTTCATGTTAGAGGATATAGGCAGGTAACCAGAAAACCTTCACTGCAGAAGTAGCACCTCCAGAGGAAAATTGCTTATTAGTCCAAAGATGTGCTTAGCTGCTGAGAAATTAAAAAAACATGATTGAGGAGGAAAAGCCGAGCAAGTGGAACACTGAAATAAAAAAGGGTCCTGTCACTATTTAGGCCCATTATTCAAGTCTGAAGATTGGATGGCTCTTAATTATTCATTTGAGCGTCAATGAAGATAGAAAAGAACTATCTTAGAAGTAACAAGGACACACTGAAATGACTAAGAGATTCTCAAAATTCACAGAATATTACATGAGGGCAATTTTTCAGATTTTCTGGAACCTGTTGAGTCTGTGTAGAAGAGATGTTAAACTAGCTGACAGTTTCCTTGTTCAAGGAGTGTGAGCACACAGGCTGACAAAATTTGAAAAGAACAGCATTGAAGAGAGGGAAAGAAAGAAAGATGGCTGTGTGCTTCCTGCATTTACAAGGCAGGCTGTGGGAACGTCTGGATGACCACATACCCACCTGAATGCTCCTCCCCAAGCCTGCACGGAGCGCAGGAACTCAGAATGGACACGTGAGTGCCAGTCCCTGTCTTGAGCTCTTCCCCTACCAAGAACATGTGGCACCTGTAATCCTTTACTGTAGTACTTTAGTTGATCCTCTTATACCTTTACTTATTTTGTTAGCAGGGAACTTAAAAAAAAAATTTTCTCCACCAAGTGGATGCTTAAGGAAAATGCAAAAATACTATCACTTTAAGGGCTGGGAGATGACTTAGTCAATAAAGTGCTTGTCACACAAGCATGAAAACCTGAGTTCAGATCCCCAGTATACATGTAAAAAAAACAAAACAAAACAAAACTAGCAACAAAAACAAACCAGACCCAGCCGTGCACATCTATAACCCTAGCCCTGGGAGGAGGGAGACAAGTAGGTCTAACCTGTGAGCAGAATCTGTGAGCTCTAGGCTCATGCGCACCTGCATACATATGTGCACACACAAAATTTAACACATAAAAGATATATATAACCTCACACAAATGCTATCTTTTGCAGTTCAATTCCTCAATTTTTTTTTTTTTGGTAAAAAGGATACAGGTTTATGTCATTCATAATTAACATGGTGTTAGATTTTGTCCCTCTATGTAGCTAATGTCCTGGTATCTGCATTCAGTTCATTTCCTTGTGGATCCAGATCCATCCAGCAGGGGTGGTTTGAATGGTATATGGAAGTGCTGTCACTGGCTTTCACACTGAGTGCTTCAAATGAAGCTGCAAGGTGGCAGGAGTTGGTAACAGTGTTCAGTTCCTCTGAGTGCTGAACCTGGTCATGTTCTCACTTCTGAGTGCTGAACCTGGTCATGTTCTCACTTCCTCTGAGTGCTGGACCTGGTCATGTTCTCACTTCCTCTGAATGCTGAACCGGGGTCATGCTTGCCTCCTTCATCTTTCCTTCTGCTGAGCTTTTCAAAAACATCACCTTGAGCATCTTGACCAAATCCAGTGCTTTTCTCCACTCTTTCTGTCCATTGCTCAAAAACCTCTTTTGTCATTGAGGTCCAAATGGTACCAATCTGCCAGGGATCTGACACAGTTTACCTGTGTCTGGCTGCTACCCCAGTGGAGCGGCTCTTGCTGAATTCCTCCATGACCATGGAAACTGTTCCTAGTCAGCTCTTCCACTTTGCTGTATGTCCCTGGCGTGACCCTTGTTGGAAAGTAGTAATCATTAGTAATAATAATAACCAAATAAGCAAAAAATACAAAACAAAATTTAAAACCATTAAAATTAAAGCTCTGGGACTGGCAAGATGGTTCAGTGATTAAGAGGACTGGCTGTTCTTGCAGAAGACACTGGTTTGAATTCCAGCACCCACGTGGCAGCTAACAACCATCCATAAATGCAATTCCAGGGGATCCCACACCCTCTTCTGTCCTCTGTGGGCACTGCATGACATAAGTGCACTTACACACATGGAGGCGTAACACTTGTACACATAAAATAAAAATTAAAAATGAATATTTAAAATTAAAGTCATGAAAGTTCCCATTACCATTAAAATTTTTTTATTTTTATTTTATGTACATGAGTGTTTTGCCTACATGTATGTAAGTGTGGCACTTGCTTGCAGTGTCAGCAGAGATCAGAAAAGGATGTTGGATCCCCTGGAACTGAGTTATAGTTGGTTGGTAGCCTCCATGTAGGTGCTAGGAACCAAACCTGTGTCCTCTGGCAGAACAGCCAGTGCTTGTAACTGCTGAGCCCATCTTTCAAATGCCCCCATTACCCCTTTTAAGTCTAATCGAACTCTAAAAATCTTGTTATTACTTCTATAATAATCTGGTAGTATAGTCCCCTAATCCTAAACTACCCTAAATTGTGTATTTATCCCTTCTACGCACTGTTCAAATTTAAAATTCTAAAGGGCCCTCTGCAGCTCATGTCTAAATACTATACATGGAGACATTGAATTAATACTTGTTGATTTAAATTAAATACATCTGTTCAAATCCCTTTGACGACCTCATTAGTAGGGAGGCCTGCTATGTTTGCATGTGAGGAGCAAACTGGGATATGTCATTCCGTATTGCTGAGCACAACATTGTCCCTCCAGAAAAACTGTTGGTTTTGTGTGATTCATTGACAAATTCAAAGGATGGTGTGACCATCTGTTCTCCTTAGCTCCCGAGGAAAGAACAAAAGGATTGGGCTCGGGCTAAGAATGGGGAGTAGAGGGAGATGGAAGAAAAAGTAATTTCCCTACTTAGGTTTTTAGCAGTTAACTGAACTGAGGCCAGGGACTTGCCTGTCTCCTTCCCTGGTCTTTATGAAGTGAAGCATCTGCTGTGACGGACATGCTGGATTTGTCCTTGTCCAAGTCAGCTTTCTGGCTTGGCCCAGTTCACTGTTTTTCTTTCAAAAGTTTCCTCCATCCTCCTGGATGCTTTCAGTTATTTTTTTAAGCTTTATTATTTTTTATTTTATTTGTATGAGTGTTATGCCTGCATGTATATATGTGCACTCATGTTGTACAATGTCTATGGTCCGAAGAGGACATAGGATCCCCTAGAACTGGAGTTATAGATGGTTGTTAGCCACCATATGGGTGTGGGATTCGAACCTGGGTCTCTTGCAAGAGCAGCCAGTGCTCTTAACCATTGAGCCATCTCTCCATTCCTCAGTTATTTTTAAATTGCAAAAGAAGTACATTGGACTCTCTATGTCCATGGGATTCTCATATAGAAATTCAGCCAGCTGCAACTCAGAAATATTTAGGAAGCAAAATACTCTAGAAATCTTCAAAAATCAAAACTTGAAGTTGTTGCAAACTGAGTACAAGTCAGTCTACACAAATGAAGTGACACGTAGCCATTGTGTTGTATTAGGTATTTTTATTATTTTTTATTGAATTTTGAGAATTTCATACAATATGTATTTGATCATATTTAGATCTCCTCCCCTATCTCAACCGTCTTATAGCTCCCCACCTGATTTCATGTACTGTGTCATACATATTGAGGTTTATCAGTCAAATTTGTGTCCCTAAATGTCTTTTGATATAGGTCCATCCACTGGAACCTGGTTAACCTATTTAGCATCACACCCTTAAAGAAAACTGACTCCCCTCTTCCAGCAGTTATCAGTGCTAATAGTTCCACAGTTATGCCAAGATTTTTTTTTTAGTATTAAATTTTTTGTGTGTATTTCATACAGAACAGCTCAACAATCTTAATCAGCTTTATACCCCTGTCCCCACTGGCACCCTTCCATAGCCCCCCACCCCCACCCACTGGAGCCCATATACTTGGTTATCCCTGTTAAGCCCAACTGGGTTGTCAGTGTCCCCAGTCATTCCCCAGTGCAAGTTCATCCACTAAGTCTAGTCAGCCTATCTAGAGTCCCTTGTTTTAGGAAGATCAGCTCTTCATCTAGCAGCAATCAGTTGCCAGCATTCCTTTAGATAAGATTGAGATCTGCTGTTCATTTTCCCAGTTCTATGCTGGGTTACTGTCTGCCTGAATTTGCATGGGACTTGTGTATGCTGACACCATTCCTATAGAATCATATGAGCAGGTTCTCTGGAGCTTGTAGAACTCTGCATATGGTCATGCACCTCCTCCCTGGCTCTTAGAATCTTTCCGCCCCTTCTTCTGTGATGGTCCCTGAGCCTTGGGTAGGAGAAGTTTAATAAAGTGATCCTGACCAGAATTCAGCAGACTCTTGATCTCTATCTACACTTTGACTATTTGTGAACTTTTGTGTTCCTGGCCCTCCACTGCATGAAGAAGCTTCATTATTGAGAACTGAGAGATTCATTAGTGCCAAGATTTTATCTGATTTGAACTTGTGTGGGTCTTGTGCATGTTACCTTTGCTGTGAATTCATATGAGTAACTTCCCAGCTGTCTTTCCTTGTGTTCATCCTCCACCTCTGGCTCTTATACTCTCTCTTCTGCAATGTCCCCTGAGACTTGGGTGGCAGAGGTTTGGTATAGGTGTCCTTTTGAGAGATGCACATATTTATATATGTGTATTTGTGTGGGCATACATGTACCACAGCATGTGTATAGAAGTCAGGGGACAACTTGTGGGAGTTGTTCATTCTCTATCATGTGGGTCCCAGGGTTTGAACTCAAGTCATCCAGCTTGGCAGTAAGTGCTTTTACCTGCCATCTCAACTGCTCTATATTAGGTATTTTATAAGCAATCTAGAGGTGACTAGGTATGCATAAATCTTATGCCAGTAGTAGACCCTGTCATATAAATGACGAGTATCCACAGATTTTGAGTCTCTGAGGATGGTTCTCGGAACCAATTTCTCACAAGTGCATAGGAATTACTTATATTTGCTCCAAGGAAATAAGAGGTTTCAGAAATTGTGTCAACAATGGAGGTCCCTTCTCCAGTTTTTTTCCCTCAGGACTACTAGCAATAGTTTGATATATGCCTTTTCCTGGTTTTAACTTTAAATATATACATATATTTTATATGTTATGGCATTTATAAAAAATATGACCAGAGTTTTCATCCTATTTTTTTCAATATTTATTATTTTTATTTTATGTGTATGTGTGTATTGCCTTGCATGTAAGTTCACCCATGTTGTGCATTGCCCACAGAGGACAGAAGAGGGCGTTGGATCCCCTGGAACTGGAGTTATAGACAGTTGTTAGCTGTCATGTGGGTGCTTGGATTTGAACCCGGGTCTTCTGCAAGAACAGCCAGTATTCTTAACCACTGAGACATCTCTCCAGACACCCCCCCCCACTTTTTTGAAATCTTTTTGAGACAGAGTCTCTCTGTAGCCCCATCTGCCTGGAATTCCCTTTATAGACCAGGCTGGCCTTTAACTCACAGAGATCCATCTGTTCCTGCCTCCCAAGTGCTAGGACTAAAGACATGCACCACCACGCCTGGCTTTCATCCTATCTTTTAACTTGCATCTGTCCTTATCATTACTGTGTGTGAGTACATAGAGCTCATTTCTTTGATAGTTACATCTGTATGGATATTCCTTAGTTTTGTACTTGTTATCGTATAGATGAATATCTAGATGTTTACAAAAATCTTCCTTTACATATAATGGTACAGAAGCTGGGCACGCCTTTTATTCCAGCACTCAGGAGGCAGAGGTAGGCTGATCTCTGTGAGACTGAGACCAACGTGGCCTACATAGTGAGTTCCAAGCCAACTAGGGTACAGGGAGAAGAGACCCTGTGTCAAAAACAACAAAAATAAATTTTAAAAAATGGTACCATGAGTGTTTTCTCTTATGAGCTGTTATAGAGAAGGCATTAATGGGCCTGGAGAGATGGCTCAGCAGTTAAGAGCACTGGCTGTTCTTGCAGAAGATCCAGGTTCAGTTTCCAGCACCTACATGGTGGCTAACAACTGTCCATAACTACAGTTCCAGGGGATCTGATGCCCTCTTCTGCCCTCTGCAGACACTGTACAACACAGATGCACTTATACACATGCAGGCATAACACTCATATACATAAAATAAAAATAAATAAATAAAATTTAAAAAGGAGGGCATTAAGATTTAAGGCCATTACACTAAGTGAAAATTGTGTACTGTATTTGCCCTTGAAAATCCGTTACATCATCCATGCTTCTCTCCAGAATTTCTTACTGAGAACAATTAAGTCAAATTTGACTTCAGCGTTAGAACACATTTTTTTTCTTTGGTTGAATTCACATAAACTGATTGGCTTGTGATATGGATCATCTTTTACCAGAGACAGTTGTTCATGGTTTTGTTATTGTTTTATATTTTGTTCTTAGCTCAGTGGAGGGAATTCATAGTTGGAGGAGTTTATGATGCAGTGCCATTGTGAAGAACTGCCTCATTAATCTATCTTCTGTACATTCCTTTAGCTTGTTATGGGATCCTATCTGATTCATAATAGGTCCATGGTTTTGTTTGTTTGCATGTTTGCAGTATACTGAATTCATTGTGCTGCCATTCTGTCTAATGTCATCTGAGTGTTTCCTCTGTATATTTTTCTCAAGTTCTTTACCAACTGTTCCATCATACACAGTTTTAAAATATTTATCCAGTTTTTAAATTTTATGTGTTTTACCCACATATATGTAAGTGCGCCACATGTGTCCAGTACCCACAGAGGTCAGGAAAGGGTGTCAGATCCCCTGGAAGTGGAGTTAAGGACAGTTGTTAGTCACCATGTGAGTTCTGGGAACCAAACCTGGGTCCTCTGTAAGAGCAACAAGTGCATTTAACTGCCAAGCTCTCTCTCCAGCCCCTATAACACACTGCTAGTAAAACCTTAGAAGCTTTGGCTTTTGCTTGCCACCTTCCCTCATTTGTATGTCACTGTTTATGCTTTGGCAAAAATGTAAAATTGATAACTGCAGTGTTCCAAACTAATTTATTCTAACCAAACATTTTCTACTGTCCTTGAAGCCTGCAGGCCATGGGGGTGGGGGGTAGAGTTTTAAAGGCTGTTCTGTTGTGGTTTCAAATTAAACTCGAAACTCCAAACACATGGGGCTTTTCAGCTGCTTCACTATCATGCATGCAAGCAGATATCATCATTTTATTTTCACTTGGCCTCATGAGTCTCAGTGTTCCCACACTGTGACCGAGACTGATGACTTGACTGGAGGCTTGTGTGTGAAGAGCTAAGACTTGTTTCAGAGCTGGAGGTCTCTCAGAGGTCTCAGCTATGGTGTTTAACCTTACAAATAAACTGAGGGTCATAGTGGGCTTGGAACGGACTGGCAGAGCTGAGTTCAGACTTTGAAATTCATGCATGAGAGTCTCTGGAGGTTATAATTAGCAGATTTACATAAAATCATAAAATACATATTACCATAAAATAAGGTAATACCTAAAGTACTCTATGTTTAACCTCTTTGATGATAACAGTTAAATAAAGTATGAAAACCAATTAACTTTTAAAAATTAGGTCAAAGACCACTCTGTGGATTACTCTGGTGTTTAGTGCAAAATTCATATGAAAATTTAAGATAAAATATGAGCCATCAGGAAATTTAAATATTGAAAGTAGTTACTTCAGATCATTAGAAGGAATTCATCTGGTGTCTACGTACGAGACGGGCCCAGTGAGTAAGAAGAATGGTTAAGATCTGCCACATCGATTATATAATTCCCTGAAGATGCCCTTTCCCATAGAAAACTTGAACCTTGGAATTAGAATCAAATGAATCTTGCAAAAGTGCAACAGTTCTGCCTACCACCAAGAGGTGGCGACAGTGGTCGTTTATTTGATGCCCTTTTTGACTTAAAAACAATTTTTTTTTCAGAGCCTAACACCTATGTTGAGAGACTGAAATATAAGAAAACAGTTTATTGAACTTGTATCCTGTTGTCATATCATCTAAGGTCACTAGATTCTCTGTACATCCCCTCATCATCAAAGTGGAACAGTTTCTTTAACACTTTAATGCTGAGTAGAGATTGCCCTTGGAAGAGTGTACCAGGACTGCATGTTTCAAAGTAATGCACTTCAATTACAGCTACAAGTCTGTTCTTTGAGATCAGTTTCTAAGAAATTGTTTTAGTGGTATCCAATCATCTCTTAATTAATTGATAAAATGTAATTCCTGACCAGGATTGTATCATGGTCTGTATCAAAGAAATCTCCCCAATCTCTGCCTTGCATAAACACTTTCTGGTCAGCATTCTTCTGTAGATTTCCCTCTTTCTTCTTGTCCTTGTTTTTACTTTAACAACCAGACACTTGTGATAAAACCATTTTTTTTTATTCTGTTTCTTCTCCACATTGACATGTAAAAGTAAATGTGTTCTCAACTACAGGTAACTCATCAGTCGGTAAAAGCAAGCCAAAATGGTGACTTCCTAGCATTTGGTCTGATACATCAGCACTTTCTGAATTTGGGGATTCACTACATGTAAAAATGCCACAAAGACAGACTGATTATAGTACTTTCTTGCCATACCGTGAATTTTTGTTGGTTTGAGAATAGGATTCGTGATTTTCACATTAAAGCCCACATGTCTAGTCACCTATACCCCCACATTTTCCTTTTGATTTTCACTGTACTAAAGACAGCCTGAAAACATGGACACCTTCCCTAATGTCAGTGTGAGTACAGGATTTCTTATGAATCTATTTTATGGCAATTCTGGTTTAGGAATGGTTTTCATCC
This sequence comes from Nannospalax galili, assembly GCF_000622305.1. NCBI lineage: Eukaryota > Metazoa > Chordata > Mammalia > Rodentia > Spalacidae > Nannospalax > Nannospalax galili. The sequence continues at coordinate 2,889,110 of NW_008331995.1, read as the reverse complement.
TTCAGGGATGCAGCAGCTGCTTTGCATAATGGGGAAAAATGTATATCTGTTTGAGATGAGTTTTTACCTCCCTCAGAGGTGAAGACTTGAAAAGTGGCCTTTTTCCAATAGTGATCCTGCCTGGGTTTTGTGTCTACAATACATAGACTGTATTTGTATGAAGGATTCTATCTTAGGCAGACTTCCTCATAGGCATATGAAGATTGGAGTAGGGCACACTTTTTTCCTGTGGGTTTGGACCTGTGTTTGCAGTGTGGAATGGGAGCCTGGCCAGGAGGCAAGTCGGGAGATCCAGGGCATTGTACAGCCTGGGCTGTGATCTGTGAGAATCTTAAGCATAGTGTAGTTATGCCTCCTCTACTGCCCCATGGGAGAGTGGAGGCACAGAAGGCCTGTGATTTTCCCAAGATGACATATTTGGTTGTATGGTCATGGCGATTGGATTTTTTGAGTCAAGATTAGGGTCTTGTATCTACATTTTTGTTTTTTCATTAATTGGCTTATTTACTCATTCATGCATCCATCCATTCATTTATTTTTCCGAATCGATATTGCTTTTTTAGCTTTGTAAGTTAAAAATATATTAATGTGTACTCTTTATACAAAGTCCTGAGTTTAATCGTGGCATTTTTCACACATGTAAACAATGTATTTTGTGTGTCACTTACATGAGTTTTAGGTATCTTAGTTACCTCATTATAAGATGTAGCCTCAAATGGTGGATAAACAGCCTCCAAAAATAAAAAGTGAGCTAGGGACTTCAACACATTCTGAGAGGCCTAATACACTTGTGTTGATTCTTAATTAAAGTGTGGGAGTATGTACCTATGACATACGTGTGCTTGTGTGTGTTTCTATTTATCTATGAGGAGTGCTGGAGCTAATCTCCATATTAGCTGTGGATATAGCCGAGGCTCCTGGGGGCGAGAATCAACTGATAAGCTCCAGTGGTACCTACCATGATTCCAATAAAAGCATGCTGTGCTCACCAGCCACGTGTGCTAGATGCACACCTGCTCTTCCTTTAATCTTCTGAAAGATGAGAGGAGGGTGATGGAGCAGGGGAGGGGGAGTGAGCTTGATTTTTTTTCGTAGGGCATAAGCTTTGCTAATCATCTTAGTTAGATTGTAAGCTCCTTGCAGGCAAAAGCCTTTGTTGTCCTTTGGCTATAGCCCAGAATGATTAGGCTTCTGCTAGGTACCTGATGATGCTCCATAAGTATAGATGGTCTGTGACTTACAATAGTTTGACTTACAGTGTTTCTTGGTATGATGAATTGGAAGTGTACCCATACACTTTCAGCTCAGTGTTGAATAAATTAAGTGCACCAGCCATTCAACTCATTGTTCTAGAATAAGCTTAGTGTTAGATGATTTTGTTCATTGATAGGCCGATGTAGTTGTTGGAGCACTTTAAGGAAGGTTTGGCTAAGCTGTTATGTTTGGTAGGTTCAATTTATCAAGTGCATTTTCACAGTACATTGCTTTTATTTGGTGATGGATTTACTGGTCCATAACTCTATTCCAAGTTGAGGAACATCTGTAGTTGTTAGGTTGAGGATTTGTGATGATCTCTAAATTTTCATGTAACCTGTTAAAAAAAAAAAGCCAAGAATTCAAATGAATCAGTCTCTTCTCTGCTTGTGTCATAATAAAAAAATTAATGGTATGATAACAGTGATGCATCTATTCTGTATATACACATAAGCATGCACATGCATCCATGTATATATGTATGTATGCAGGTTTGCCTATGTATATGCATGTACCTAAGCACACCTGTGTATGTATATACATGTGGTATGATGGCAAGTGATTAACGACTGGCTCTGGGAAAGGATGACTGATGCCATTCTCTATGGAATCCTAAGAAATCTTAGCTAGCCTTTGAGGTCATGAGCTGAGTCTGCTGCAGTACAGAGTATTTAATAATACTGTATGCCAGGTGCTATGCTATGTGCTGTAAGTATATTAGTTCCTTTAAATGCTGTGTCAGTTCTGTTGGAATGGGAAAACTGAGGCAAAGAGATTTTAAGCAACCCAGAGTCATACAGCTTTCAAGGGACAGAGTTGGGATGGAGACCCAGGCAGCCCAGATTCAAATTCACGTTCTGTGCCCCAACATTGTACTGTTATTTCTCAGAAAAATCTTCCATAGGCTCAGCTGCAAATGGGGTGGAAAAAATGGAGTCTTTCTTTTGGAGACCAGAATGGTTCTGTAAGAGACACCTGTCCCTCCTGCTTTGTCTCCTTCTGCATTCCTTCCCCAGCCTACGCTAGGCACGCAGCAAGCTCTTCACGCTTGTAGGTCTCCAATGGCTTCAATAAGCATAATTAAGTTTTACCTTCTGGCTGCTTTTCTCACAGGAACCAGCCACCGTGGAATTCTGGTGAACCAGACTCTTCCCAGCATTGCATGTGTTCATTCTATTGAAATCGTCTGAAACCTTACCCTCATAGTCACACGTCCTCATACTTTTGTCCCATGTGTCCACTTGTGATTTTGTCCTCAAGGCCCAGCCCATTATGTCCTTCTTTATGAGAGCCCTCCTAAGGCTACCAAATAATTTTGACGAGTGCCTTTGAAATTGAAATGTCTTAATTTGAAGTTGTTTTTCCTCTGTTCTCATTGAAAGCAAAGAAATTTCCCTTTCCACTCACTGTGGACAGACAGGACACTGCCATTCTTCATACAGGAAAGCGTACCTTCTTCATGATGTGCTCGACCAATGGGATAACTGTAGGTGATTCTCTTGGCACACCCCACGTCAGGCTATCTGTGTTTGGGATAGATATCATCACCAGTGCTCATCATCTCCAAAGCATGTCTACTGACTGTGGTGCGTGCTTCAGGTGGTAACACGGGTTGTTTCTGAAGGGTTCAGCACTGCCTGTTTGATTGATCTATGATGAATCCTCACACTGAAGAATAATGAGTCCATCACAGTGTCGAAAGGATAGTGTGTTGTGGCTGGTTATATCTTTGTGGCCTTTGCCACCCAAATACTAGGACGTTTCTCAGCATTATTCCCTGGAGTTTATAGGTATGTAAAAGAAATATGTGGACAAGGAGGTCTGGGAACTGCTTCTTGATACATAGTCCAGGCGTACCTCATTACCATTTTCCTTCAGGGCTTCTCAGAACTTTTTTGCTGTTCTGTGTGATTGATTTTATCATATGTAACATTTTTCAAGATCACTTTGCACTGACTTATTTCTTGTCGTAACATTTTACAGGTCATATGTTTAGAGGAACAGCAACTGAGGAATTCTGTATTGGAGTAAAAAGTTGTGAGATATTTCGGGATGAGCTCCCCAAATCTACCATTGTTCCTTTTTTATTTAAAGACAAGGTATCACTAGGTAGTCCTGGCTGTCCTAGAACTCACAGAGATCTGCCTGCCTCTGCCTCCCACGTACTGGGATTAAAGGCATACATCACTAGGCCAGCTTCTTTGTTTTTGTTTTATTTTGTTTTTGAGACAAGGTCTTATGTAGTTTAGGCTGGCCTTGATATGTGGCTGAGGGTGACCTTGAACTTCTGACCCTCCTGCCTCCACCTCCCAAGTTTGGGGAGTACAGGCATGTGCCACCACACCCACTGGGTTTATGCAGTGCTGGAGATCTAACCCACAGGCCTTATGCATGCTAGACAAGCACTTAACAACTGAGATGCATCCTCAGCCCACCTCTGATTGCCTTTTAATGTCTGTTATACATTTCTCTAGTGCTTGGTGAACATACAGGTATAAATGGGAAGTTTTTTGCAGAGAGTCCCAGGTTGTTGTTGGCAACCACTGCTGTGCATTGAGCCACAAAAACCCATGGTTTTCTGCTTAGTACAGAAAAGCATCTTCAGCAGGTACATACTGGCTAGAAATTTAGGTGGGGTTACTTTATTTGTATTTGATTTTTTTCTTTCTTTTTACAAAAATGTTTTATAGACGTTAGTTCCTGAAAGTGATGATAGGCCAATTTCAAGGCATGAGCCGTATGTAACCATAGGGCAGTCTCTCGAGCACACAAGTCAAATCAGGGTGCTGTTAAAGCCAAAAGCTAGGAAGGTTTGGCTTCTGTGAGTTATGTTGGTTCTGATGGAGAACATGATACAGTGCATTGATTGGTTAAACACATGGGTTTATGTTTGAAGAGGTTTTTTTTTTTTGGTATTTTTAAAACAGGGCCTCCGTGTAGCCCCAACAGGCCTGGCACTTGCTTGGTGGCTGGCCTCAGTCTCACAGAGATCCGCCTACCTCTGCCTCCTGAGTGCTGGTATACGACCACACCTGGCTTGCCTGAAGAGATTTTAAAACATTCAGATTTCAAAACAGAACTGTTGAAAAAAATTAATTCAGGAACATTGAGCTGAAGTCCAGAAATGTGTATTTATTTAAAAAAAGGTCTAGATATATCTAGTTTTTGTTACTCAAGTAGTTATGTTCTATAAAGTCACCATGAACACTCAACTTCTAAGGCAAAATCAGGCTCCTGTGGACCTCTGGTCACATTTTGGCCAGCCAATCCATCATAATCTTGAGAGTTTTGTGTTTATATTTAAAGGCACTTTAATATTCATCCATCCATCCATCCATCCATCCATCCATCCATCCATCCATCCAGGATCTCAGTATACATCTCCGGGCTGTATACATAGCCCAACTCAAAATCTTCCTGCCTCAGCCTGTGTGAACAACTGTGCTTGGATTCATGTATATTTTTTTTATAAAACACACATGCCATTTTTCTATATGCTTCAAAACCTCTGGAAGAGGTTTGCATTTTCCTGGTCCTGCCACTATGGTTGTCATTTCCTATGGCTTTAGCATCATAGCATTGATGCCTGCTTTGTTTTATTTATTGGCCATCAGTTTTGGCCTGTTTTCTGTTATCTTCACAGCTTTGCTATACACATAGATGCTGGCTTCAGATTGGGGAATTGCTTTTTCCTCTGGATGAGTACCTTATTAAGGATTGGTTAGACTTGAACCCACAGTCAGCTGCACTCAAACTCAAGGCTGATAAAGCTTAGCTAATACCTGTGTTTACTCTGTAAGGCACATCACAGTCTTGTCCTTAGAAGCACTGTGCAGACTTCAGTTTTTCAGTTGGAGGGTCAGTTTTAATAGAAATCGCCAACAAAAAGTACCAGAAAAGTATGAAAAGATGACATGGGAGAGATGGTGAAAGGCATTGTTTTCAGTATGAGAGCTAGAACAAGGAGGCGGGGTGATGTTGTGTTCATCTCCATTGGGAACGTGCACGTAGTGTGAATAAAATCTTTAAATGCTGTGTGCATTTCTGTAAGTAGCCATGGAAGTATTACAGGTATTGATTTGCGGTTAAAAGTAAAATTTAGTGGGTAGGCAAATTGACAAATATAGAAGCACTAATAACAAGAACTCCCTGTCTTTCTCTGTTTAAAGCTAAATTGAACAGTTCTTTCAGAATAGTTGAAATTGCCCCTCCCTCCACCTGCCCATTAATAGGTGTGAATTTGAGTAAGTAGTTTCCTTTTTTCCTCTCTCCCCTCCCCCTCTTTGAAATAGGGTCTCACTATGTAGCCTGAGACTGGCCTGGAACTCGCAGAGCCTGCCTCTGCCTCCTGAGTGTTGGGTCTATAGGCATTCACCACCATGCCTGGCAAGATTAATTTCTTGTAGCCACAGCTTTTCCCCCCTCTATAAAACATGGCAATGGGGAGCTGCCTTGGTAGGCTCTTTTGAGAAGTAAATAAGATGACAATCTTAGAACCATACTTTATGCAAGGACATGTTGGCTGAGTCAGTATTATACCCTTTGGTGGTAGTGATGACATGATACCTGTGTACACCATCTACCTGGGCTGCCTTTTACAAGTAGCTTAATCTTTCTGGATCTGTTTTTTTTTTTTTTCTTCTTCTTCTCTCTTCCATTTAGTACTTGGTGTAATCACCAGTTGGCAGCACTGTTGGGAACATGCATAAAATTCATAGGTGACAGAATTTGATCAGCTCTATAGACCAGCATAATTGGGAGTTGTCACAGTATCATAGCAAAGTGTGAGTACGGTTTATAGTTTTCCTAGTGGTCATAACTATTACTTAGGATATTACAATTTTCAGTGAAAATCATTTGCCTGTATTTAATAATTTGGGATTGAAATCCCACCCATCCAAATTACAAGTCATATTATAGAAAATGTAAACAATAATTATTAGTCTTTTGCTTAATGTCATGGTTCAGAGTGAGGATAGTAGAGGGTCTGCCGGTATTTGGCAATGTGTGGAAAAACTCTAGGTTGTTAGAACTGGTCAGTGAATAGAGGTAGGGTTGGACTTCCACTTGGCTGGGAATGCTACAGTCCCAAATTTCAGTTGTGCTAATTCTGAAATACCCTGAACTAACTGAAAGCTCCCAAGACCAGGAAAGCAACTTGATCCTACCCTGAACATTGGCACCAGAACAGGAACAGGAAGCTACTGAACCTCAGTAGCTACTTCCTGAATGAAGGTATATGCAAATACACTTATCCTTTGGCTTAACATTTCTGCAGATTGTCACTATGGCCTCAGAAATTATTTAGGATTCAATATTTGACTTCCCTTCTTTCCAGTGATTTTTGTCCATCTTTCCGTCAATCCATCCATCCATCCATCCATCCATTTCTTGGTATTAAATCCAGAGTCTTGGGCATACTAATCAGATGCTGTATGCCTTATTGCTTAAAAATGTTAATCATATTTTTCAAACATTGGGAAAATAGAGTATAAGCTGCAAGTTCTTAAACTGTGGACTCTATGGAATGCCACAACTGAATGTGGGGGATTTTAAAGAATTTGGCAACAGTAAAAGGTTTCTTAAATCAGAACTACCAGTAAGTAATGAATTCAAGGTGTCTGTGGAAGTGCTTTCTCATGTTGTATTATATGACTTCACTGCAGCCTTACTTCTGAGCACAGGACACATACACACTTTACACTGTGATACCACCATGGCACATGCCATTCAACGTTGCCTGAAACAGTGTGCCTAAGAACCATTGTACATTAGCAAGTACAGTATTTTTATTCTAAGTACAAAGCTTTTCTGCTCTTATAGATACATTACAGTTTAATTACAGAGGACAAAGACAATTATTTCCCTAATATTACTCCTCCGCATCTGAGTATGAAATTAGTATATCTTTGAATTTTATTGTGTTAATATTTTACTTATAATAAATATTGCCCATTGAGTTGCTGACGAGTTTCATAAAGTTATTAAATTTTGACTTGGGATTAGGATACAATTTTCAACAATATCTGAACTGGCCCTAGACACATTTCAGTCTTTACTCTGTATTGATGTGAGGCAACATTCTTAGCACTGATAGTTTTAAATCAAAATATTGATCAATCTTGGGGGCTGACAAGATGGCTCAGTGGGTAAAGGCACGTGTCTCCAAACCCTACTTGAGTTTCATCCCTAGAAACCATATAAAGATGGAAGAAGAGAACTGGCCCCTCATAGTTGTCCTTTGACCTCCATGAGTGTGTTGTAATATGCACACCACACACACACACACACACACACACACACACACAAACACAAATAAAGTTAAAAATAATGATCAGTCTGAAAAACACTAAACATTGATACTCTAGATCCTTAAATATCAAATATTTAGCCAAGACTTAATTCTTTATTTAAAGATACACATGTCCATCTTGTTAATATACAATTTTTCTTTCATCTTTAATAAATGGTAAAATTATATGTATGCCAAAGAATTGTTTTGAAGTAAATTTATTTATGATTTATTAGTAAATGCTTGATTTGGATACCAATTTTATTTGCCTATATACCTAGGATCACATAAAAATTTCTTGGATGAAAAAGGGTTCTAAGTAGAAAACCTCAGGCATCTTTGATGTAAACCATTCTCAGTGGACTGATGCCACTGTCAAAGCTTAAGTCCAGAGGGAGGCCAGTACACAAAGTAGAGTAGGAGTTGAAAAACTTTTTTAAAAATGTTATTATTTTAATATTTTTATGTGTATGAGTGTATTGCTGCATGTATGTAAGTGCAACTGTGTTGTGCAGTGTCTGCAGAGGTCAGAAGAGGGTGTCATATCCCCCTGGCATTACAAATGGTTGTTAGCAACCATGTGGGTGCTGGGAATGGAGCCTGGGTCCTCTGCAAGAGCAGCCAGTGCTCTTAACCGCTGAGCCATCTCTCTAGCTCCCAAGTTCAAAAACTTTTATAGCAATTGGCCATTGCTGTGATGATTCTTTTGTATATGTGTGTCTGTATTTCATTGTACAAATTATTAGCTTTACTATTTAAAACTTTGCATTAATACTTCAGATCATTCATAAATATATGGCTTCTAGTTCTTTCTTATGAAAAATTAAAACACACATAAACATTGAGAGAATTTCATAGTGAACATTATCAGTATACCCACTGGTTAGCTCAGTGGTGGGAAAGGTACAATCTACAAGCCAAATCCAGTTTCTTTCCTGTTTTTCAATAAAGTTTTATTGGAACACAGCACTGTCCCTTGTTTTGTGTATTATTTCTGCTGCTTTTGCACTTCAGCAGTAGGGCTGAGTAGTTTTGATAGACTGCAAAGCCTGAGCAGTATGGAAATGTAAACCTAGTCCTCCACTTCAGCAGCACAAAGTGATAATTTTAGAAATCCAAATAACCAACCCTTGACTTTCTAAGTTTCACAGATGTTGATCTTTTCATATCTTAAATTCATATTGGTATCTCTTTTCAAAGTCACCCTGAAACCTTTTTCCCCCTTTTAAAGAAGTAGAGCACGAGGGATTTATTTATTGAGCTTCCAGAATGCATTGAGCACAGTAGGTGCCCTCTAGAGCCAACTACTCATTGCTCACCCCAAGACCTGCCTGTTCCATCTACTTGCCTGTTCCTGTTTCTCCTTACCACCCCTGACCTTGTTAGTGAAAGTGGAATTCAGCAGTTAGATAGAATTGTTGATTAAGAAACCAACCAGCAAAAATATGTTTAGCAGTAAAATGGTTGTAACTGGAAGCAGGGGCAGGAGAAGTGGAGAGGAGCGGGTATAAAGTTGTAGGGTATAAATTTGTAGCTGTTTAGAATGAATGAGTCTAATGGATGCATGAGGCCTATAGTTAATACATTCATGTATCACTTAGCACCTAGGTTCTGTTTTCAGAAATACATTGTCAGGTGATTTCATCATTGTGCAACATCAAGAGTACTTTTACACAAACTAAGACAGCTAAGGTAGCAGTACTATCGATACAGTCCTAAGAGACCATCACAGTATATGCTGTCTGTCATTGATCAAAGCACTATCCTGTACATGACTGTACTGTAATACATACTGGAATAGATTTTAGATGTTCTTACACAGAACAAAGGAAGATGGCCATGATCTTCTTCACTGCATGTACATATCAAAACATCATGTTGTAATATCACATTTATACAGTAAAAATGTATGACGTCATTAGGATATGCAAACACACCAGCATACCACCCATACTGACTTGTCATATTGCATGTCCAGTCAGCCACTGGAGTAGTCAGCCTGTGTCTGATGTCATCTTGGACACAGGTATGGTCCTTTGGCCGTTTGCTGCCTGTCTCTGCTTTCGTACTGAACAGACTCAAGTAGTTGCTACAGAGACCGTATGGTCCACTAAGCTTAAAATAATTGCTGTCTGATATTTTACAGGAAAAGTTTGCTGATTCTTAATTTAGAAAAATCATTTGCATTTAAAACTAAGCCAGGCTGCTCTCTTCAATGCTAGATATAAGCAGTTTGGCTTTTCCAGGGACTATGTGGGTCATTAACTCAGGGAGAGAGGAGCAGCAGAGCATACCCAACCTTCTGTTAATGACTTTTAAGTTATAGTCATTTTTTGGGTTGTTCTGATTCAGCTACTGACCTGACTTGATTAGCATTCTTGGTAATTCTCATGTCTGCCCCCTCCTTTGATGGCAATAGTGAAGAAATACAAACGTGACTGGTTATAAGATACGGAAGTAGAGCCAGGTATGGTGACACACTCCTGTAGTCCCAATACTTTGGGGAAGTTCAGGCAGCAAGATCATGAGTTCCAGGCTAGCCTGAGCTACTACATAGTAAGACCTTATCTCCAAAAAGTGAAATCAGGACTGGAGATGTTGCTTAGTTGGTTTAGTGCTTACATAACATTCATAAAGCCCCAGTCCATCCTCAATACCACATAAAACCGGGTGTGCTGGCACATACATGTAATCAGCATTCTAGAAGTGGAGGTAGGAAGTTCAGAAGTCCAAGGTCATTCTCAGCTACAAACATATGGAGTTTGAGGCTAACCTGGGATACATGAGACATTGTCTGAAAAAGTAAAAATGATAATAAAATAAAATAAAACAAAGCTAGTGAAACAGATAATACTTAGTCCCAGATATCAGGTAGTACATTCAAATGAGGAAACTGTCTTAAAAGTTTTAAGTAGTTTTCTCAAGATGGTCTGGCCTAGAAGTCAAGATTCTAACTTGAATGAATGTCTTGACTCTCAGTCTAGTTTTACTTAGGGAGTAAGGCTTACTAATTTTTGATTACTAATTATTGATGCGTTGCTGCGATCCTTGCACTTTAGGAAGCTTATTTTCAGGATTTTTTTTCCCTCCTTTGAAAACCAAGATGTCATTTTAAATGACTTTTTTCCTTTGAATTTGTCCAGGTTTAATTATGAAGATGATTTCTATGTTTAATAAGATGCCACTTCCAAAACAACATACAGAATTCACTATGTTGACAAGAAATCATTTACTGTGTAATTTACATAGGATAATGGAAGGATTGCTTGACATTTGCTTTTCTCCCTACTCATTCTGAGCTCCAGATAGGGAATTTAGAAAGCCTGGTTGTTCACCACCCCCTCCCCACCCACCCCACCCCAGGGGCCTGTATATACTCACAATGCATCTAATTCCGGCCCAACCCATGAACAAATATGCAGAAGATGATTTGGGGTTTTCAAGTTATTTTTTTATTTTCTGGAGGTCTAAGCTGGTGTCAGGGAAGATGGTTTTGTGTCCTGAAAGATGCCTAATTTATTTCAGAAAATGTGTACTCATGCTGGAATCCTGGTATGTCATTTGGTGTTTTGTCTGATATGATATGCCTGTGAGGTAGCAGATTGATGAGTATATTTTTGTTGGAACTTGATGCTTTTTTCCCATCAGCGTGGTTCCCAGAACTAAGATTCCAGAAATAATTGGTCCTTTGACATCATGTAGATGGCTCCAAAGTGCTGTAATCCTTACTGTGGAAGATAGACATTGTGACCTCCCATGGAGATGATGCTTCCTGCTCATCTTGTTTCATTATAGTAAAATTCGTTTAATCTGAAAGTGAAAAGAATCATTAGGAAATAGATGTCAGAATGTTTCCTGGTATTCCAGCTTTCACTGATGGTTTGAAGTGATCCTAAAATAAGGGCAGAAATCTGGCCCAGTTCCTCAGATGCCATCTGGAAACGTAGCGGTGATGGTAGCATTCTTGCTTCCAGTGTTGTCAGCAGGTACTTTTGTAGCTAGGTATTGTGCTAGCTTGACAGGTGAGGGAGGGGCTTACATTGTGACCATATGATTGACATCAGTGTCATGAAGTGAATTCAAGATTTAATGAGCCCAAAATAGAAGGGGGAGAAAAAGATTTAACAAGCAGGTCACTTCCATTGGGGGTCATTATGCAAGGTGTTTGACTTTAGTTGACTTCTAACTTGGGAGTAAGCGTCATTTCTACAATCTATCAGCTGCACAAAGCCCAGGGTAACTAGAACATAGCTAAGTAGAGCTTTCAGTAGAAGCTGAAGTTCAGCAAGGCTGGAGAAGGAGGCTGGGATTCACTGTCATTCCAACCTACTGACCCCTTTAAAAGAGATAATTTAATTGATCAGAGCAGTTGGCCCCCTCAGTAAGTGGCTTCCTATGACTTTCTAAGTCACTCACTATGGTGTATACAAAGTGGAGGGTATAGTATTTAGATCCTACAGATATAGAGTTACAAAGTTCAGATGTGTATAAAGTTCTTACTTCATAATAGATGTTCCATAAATATTAGCTATTGATATTATCCACGTTCTCATTATAAACTCTTTCTCTCTCTCCTTCTCTCCTCTCTCTTTCTCTCTCTCTCCCTCTCCCCCCCATGTGTCTGCCTCATATTATCCTATTATCTCCTAGTAATATGAGGCACAGCAGATACTTTGTTTTTTTGTCATGCTAGAGATCAAATCCAGAACCTTCCGAGTGCTAGGCAAGCATACTGCTGTCATCTGGAGCCCTGATATCCTTTCATTGACCTCCATATTTGTTAGATGAACATTCTTCATCCCCTTTCCTCAGCTACAGAAGTTTGTACTGAAAGGTCCCAGTGTCCATGCCCCATGCTTGCCACAAGCACCAGTGCTCTGATGACCTGAGCAGCCGTCAGCTATGTCGGTAGAAGGGCTTGAGTTGACTGTGAGTTTTCTGACTTCTGATTGAGAATGAATTTTCTCAGTGTGTAGATTTAGATATCCTTGGTGAGATTTTTAAAAAGAGTTGCATCTCTGAAACTTCATTCCTCTTCCCTTGATGCAGACCTGATGATATTATAGGAATATATTTTTATTAGAAAGCAAAAGTCTGGGATGCTTATTCAAGAGACATACCATTATGCCTAGGTGGCTAGCTATCTTTGACACAGCTTTCTGCACTGTTAGTGAGTGTGCAATCTAGCCAGCCTTTGAGAAGAGACTGAAAAGTTAAATCTGGGAAGGTTTCTCTCTTTCTTAATTAATATGACCTTCATAAAAAGAAGGAAAGTGACTGGAAAGAAGTGGTCAAAGTGCCTAAGCTCAGATCCCACACTTTTAACTAAGCTGTGTGATTTGGGGCAGCTTTCTCAACTTGTCTGGGCTTCTGTTTATTTCCTCTGAGATAGAAAATGGACTTTCAAAGAGTGCCAAGGATAGGACTGAGTAATGTAATGACGTACATGATGATGACTGAGTGGCATCTATGAGCACTTAGCAGTCCTGCAATAGAGTACAGTTGTCCTGGTGATGGATGGTGACAACTCAGAATTCTTGGCATTTCAAATTGAGCAAAGTGGAAAAATCGCTTGGAATAATAAGTCCGTATGATTTCCATCTTGCCCTCAGTAGAGGAGGAACAGAAGAGTTCTTTATTTTGTTGTCTGTGTTTTGCAGTTTGACTCCATTTCAGAAGTCACAGTTGACTATGTATGTAACAGTCTGTACCATAACTACGTGTGACTGGATGTAGACTTTCTTCCTTTTAATTAGTGTACTGCTCTATGTGGGTTTTTTTTTTTTTTTTAAGTCTTTATGGAGTCACAATGAAATATCTTCCAGTGCCATCTGGGACTACAGGTGGTGAGCTGCTTTTCCCTCTCCCTCCTCTGTCTGCATTCCCAGTCTTATACTGCTAGAATCCTGCAGAATCAAATGAGACACCTGCCCCTCTCCCACATCCCCCACTGGCCTTCACACTGGTGAAGAATGAACTGTGTAATGGAGGGAGCCTATAAAGGCTCCAGCATTAAAAGCAGCTGGGCTTGCTGTTCCAAGGCAGTAGGTAATTTTCACCTTTTGAAATTGATATGAATGAAGTAGAGTAATGGCAGGAAGCATTTTTTTCTGGTCAAAGTTAAATTATTTCACAATCGTAAAACACATAGAATCAGAGCACTTGTAGTATATACGTTAAAATTTACATTTCTATAACAACTGGGCAATAAAGTACAGGTAGCTTAGAGCCTTACATTTGGAGCTCAGTACTCAGAAACCTGTGGAAAGAATCACAGGAGTCAAACTGGTCCAAGGACTCTGCACTGATGTTCATTTCATTCCCCATCCAAGATACGCACTGTACACTCTGGATTAGGAGAGGACAGGACAGGTCAATTTCAGCAAACCGTTATTTACCCAGACCCATCATACCTATAATGAAAAAGATATGCTTCAGTGAAAAAATAGTCTCTACTTGCATGTTGCCAGCATACAGAAAGAGACTCAGTAGGGTTCATGGAGTGAAGATTTGAGCATAAAACTTTGAATGTTCATGGAACAGTTGATTTGGAAGGGCTGGCAGGAAACCTTGCTGGTTATTATAGGGCTGCCTAAGTCACAGTTGGCTCCTCTCTGTATTTAAACCAGTTGCTATTCCACAAGGCTCATAGCTCAATGTTATCCTTTAGCTACTTAACACATTTGTGGGGAATTTGTCTGCTCTCATCTTTGAGCATTTCTATCTATCAATCAGCTATCCATCATCTATCTATCTGTCTGTCTGTCTATCTATCTATCTATCTATCTATCTATCTATCTATCTATCATCTATCTAATCTATGAATCATCTATTTTCTCTCCCCCACCCCATACTTTCTGTGAGAACAACTTAGGTATGATTGATTGTGCAGCTAACTCGGAAAGCACCAAATGACAACAGTTTCCATCCTGGGACCATTATCTGAGGCCTAATATCTGCAACTTAGAACAGGAAAGGATGATAAATTTTCCCATTCTAAAGCAAGTTGATGCTGCTTCTGCCATAGGCTCTAGATCTTGGTCTATAGATAAAGTTTTTTTTTTAAAGCAAACTTTTAGAATTTTAAAAAGTATTGAGAATCAATTTAATTGTCTTAAATTTCATCATCCTGACATACTCCTGTTAGCTTATGGCTGTATTTCTGGTTTATTTGCCTTGTATATATCACCATGCATAGCAGCCCTTTCTCCTTCCTCGTGGAAATAGGGTACCTCTGTGTATGCATATCTTAAATGGAGTTGGAGTTGTGTTTTATATATGGGAGTCACATCAAAAGCGCAGTTAAACTCCACCATATGTAACTGAGATGTTTGAAAAAGGAAAGAGAAACTGAAATTTTTTTATTATATCTATTCTTTTCTAGCCCCCACTCCTGCTAGATTTAAAATAACCTTGGCTTAGCTCATTCTTACTGTCTCTGGGAAATAAATGGCACAAAATAAATGCAGGGAGAAACTAAATGTTAGTTTTGGACTTTTGAGCTTCCACAAGTCTAGACCATGGTCATTTGAGGAATTTTTATCTGTAATTTGTATTACAGCTCCTTAAACTGTACAAACTTAATTTTTATTGGGCATCTTAAATTCCCATATTATCAAGACTCCTGTATAGATGCAGTTGCACCTGACCTCTTATTCTGTGCATCTCATCCTTACCCCTTACATGAAATTGTGGTCAAGATAAAAACTTGCAGGCATTGAGATTACATTCTAGTGTATCTAGAAGGAAGATGCCCTGGATAAAAGCAATCAAGTCTGTGCTTTAGAAGGATGGCTTTAGACAGCGGAAGAGGACTAGTGGAAGGTAGGTGACTGCTGAGCAGCTTTCCTCATAGTCCAATAGTGAAAGGTGTGGTAGGAAGAAGTGAGGGATTGGAGAGGTAAGCAGCTGGTGGAGTTGACAGAAGTGGACTGTTGATGTGATGGGGTGATGGAGAAGCTGGAGTTAGAGATCACTTCCAGCTAACAAGATGGTGCCCTTTATTGCTCCTTAGATTATGATTCGAATGCACATTTTTATTGGGATAAGAAGGAAAATCCATATAAGTTGGTTCACCCTGCTGAGGTTATTCTGGATTCTTGCTGGACAAGGTAGCTCCCCTGAGAGACTTGTCTTGAATACTGGTATCCTGACCCCAGCAGTTTAAGTGAATGGAAGAGAGATGTGTTTTTTATTACAGGTCTGGATTTCAGCCTGCTTGACCCATAATTTCCTTAAATATACCCCCTAGTAGCTCTAGTCATTGTTTTCAGACTGCAGAATGTCACCTTCAGTTTCTTAGATACAAAAGGAGTGCAACACCACCATTATTGAATCCCAATAAAACTGAAACTTGGGCCTCTTCATGGTCTTGCATTGCCACAAAATTTGCCTGTACTTGGATGCTTCCTAAAATGTGGTCATAGGGAGTTGAATCAGTTACAGTCATTCTGTAGAGTCCACCAACCACTAAACTGGCAGAGGGCCAAGGAAGAGTTCAGTTAGGAACTCAGGATTCAACTAATTGGCTTGTTCACTAACTTGAAACTATGGTTTTCAGATGAGGATGGTTTTATCCTTAGAAGACATTGGGTGATATGTAGGGATGCTGTTGCTTTCTGCAGCTGGTTGGGAACAAGTACTAACATCTGCAATCTAATGGGCACTGACCTGGGAACCATTCTACAGCAAAAGCATTGTGCTTGATAGGCCAATAATATTAAGGCTGAAAACCATAGATTAAAGTGTTGTTGTATTTTTATTTTTCCAGGTTCTTTCTCAACTCTTTTACTCACTTTGAATGACCATGAATCCTATGAGCACTGGCTGTTATTGCAGAGGACCCTGCTTCAGTTCCCAGTACCTACATGGTGGCTAACAGCTGTCCTATATTCATATTGAAATTATTAAATAATGTCAATGACAATATTTTTAGAAGTGAAAACATTTTCCTAGAAGAGTGTTGATTATTTACCCATCCTTGGATAACCAGAGTTTAAAAATATTTAAACAATAACTTGACAGCAGTGCTCAATTGGTCTAGAAATAATAATAAAACTCATTTTTACCACTTTTTATTTAGTTTTCAATTTGAATGGCATATCTACAAATAATTATTGTAGTCTGTTTAATTCGTCTTATTTTAGTCTCTTCCCTTCAACTAGTATTTTTGTTTGTTTGTTTCTTGGCATAATAGCTACAGAAGCCAGGTACTTAAATGTTTGCTATAAATACTTTTAGAGTACATTTGAACTAGAGTGATACATTCTCTAAAGATGAGCCAGAAAGTTAGTCAAAAGTTGGTTACTTTACAGTGAGAAAGAAATCCTGGCTTATAGTCCAAAGCACCTGAAAAATTAACCTTGGGGCTGAGTTAAGCATATTGTTGCTTTCAAATGTGTGAGAGAGATCGGATCCTCTGAAAATCTGGTGATACTTTCTTGGTGCCATATGCAAGGATGGCATGCTTGGGCTTTCTGCCTGATGTAAGCAAAAGAAAGAAGCAAAGAGTTCGACTCACTGTAAACAGTAAATTGATTTGTCTAGTTGGTGCTGATGCATGTGACTGGGAAAGTTGGTTTTTTATACAGGTGTATCTTCAGTGGTGTCCAAGGAAGGTTTATTTGTAAAAATATAATAATTATTATGATTATGATGATAATTATTGTGTGCGTGTTTGTGCATAGATAGATGTACATCATGGCCTGCATGTAGCAGCCAGCTTTCAGGAATTGGTTCTCTTCTTTCCAGCTTGCTGAGGCAGGGTGTCTCTTGTTTTTGCTGCTATGCAGCATACTCTGGGCTCACTGGCTCACAAGCTTCCATCCAGCTCTCTTGTCTCTGCCTGCTATCTTGCAGTAGGAGTGCTGGGATAACAGAGGTGCTCATCCCCTGTGGCTTTTTGTATTGAATTTTTGCAAATTTCATTCATTATATTTTGATCAAATTTAGATCTCCTTCACCATCTACATCTCCACTTCTGCCCCTGCCCAATCTAATCTACTTTATTATATGATATATATGATATATTAAGGCCTATAGTGTCAAACTTGTGTCTCCAAATGCCCTTCAGTGTGTGTGCATCCACTGGAGCCTGGTGAATCTACCAAGGGTCACACCCGTAAATGAGACTCACTCTTTCCCTCCCAGCAGCCACTGGTTGTCAGTAGTTCCTCAGGTAGGATTGGGGTTTCTTACCCACTTCCCCACATTTGTGCTTAGATTTTGTCTGGCTTGAGTTTCCATGGGTCTTGTGCATGGTTTCATCATTGCTGTGAATTCATATGAATAACTGACCAGAAGTCTGGAAAACTCTATTTCCTTATGGTTATCTACCACCTTACAATTGTTTTACCTGTCTTCTGCAATGATCCCTGAGCCTTGGGAAGCAGAAGTTTGATTTATTGGCATCCTATTCGGGGATAAGAACTCTGCAGCCTCTTCTCTGTACATTGGATAGCTAACATTAATGGTCTTTTAAAAAAGCCATATGGAAACCTACACTATAAAAGCTTCTTAAATTATATACATATACATTACAAAAAGAGATTAAAAGGCATTACCTTATAACAGGAGGACATTGCCCATACTCGACACCATGGACCATCTGGCTTTTTACATGGGTTCCAGGGCTCAAACTCACGTTTCCAGGCTTGTGTGGCAAATCCTTTTACACACTGAGCCAGCTCATCTCCCCTCAGTGAAGTCTTTCTATTGTACAAAGCTAACTGTCATCTCTGACGGGACCCAATATTTACCAAGGAAGTAGGTGTCAGCCTGCATCCTGAGTAGTGCAAAGTCCTGTTTTCTGGCTTACTCTAGAGTGATTTGGAGTGTTTCCTCTGGTGAGAATTCTCCTGACCACTATTTTGTTGGATCTTCTGGGATTTCATTCTACTCTGTGACTCATGATCCTAGGAGAGCAGTGAACCAACACCAACACTGCCATGTTGATTCTGGTATAAGCTTACATTGGCCTTAAAACCTAAACATTATCATAAAATAATCTAAAATCAAGGAATCTTAGAGAATAAAGCAGAGATAAGAGAAAGGAATGAGTCACAATTCCCAATTCCCAACCAATTTTACATTTTTTTTAATTTAAATTTTTAAATTTTTTATTTTTTGGTCTTTTTGAGACAGGGTCTCCCTGTAGCTCCAGCTGGCCTGGAACTCACTCCATAAACCAGGCTGGCCTGGAACTCTTAGAGATCCACCTGCCTCGGCCTCCTGAGTGCTGGGATTAAAGGTGTGCCCCACCATGCCTGGCTTTATACACACACACACACACACACACACACACACAGTGTTTCACTGTGTAGTCCTGGCTGGCCTAGAACTCACTATGTAGACCAGGCTGGCTCTTCAAACTCACAGAAATCTTCCTACTTCTGCCTCTCCAGTGTTGGGATTAAAGGTGTTCATCTCCACATACAGCAATAAGAATTATCGTGTGTGTGTGTGTGTGTGTGTATGTGTGTGTGTTCATGCCATAGTACATGGATCAGACAACAACTTTGTGGAACCCATTTTGTTCTATTTTTATGTGGGTTCTAAGGATTGAATTCAGGTGATCAGGCTTTCTAAGTAAGTGTCATTACCCACTGAGACATCTCGTCAGCCCCAATTTTACATTCTTGATAAAAATCCATGGGCTTTTCTAGGTTTATAATCCTGTGATCTGTAAATAAAGTCTGTTTTATTTCTTCATTTTTAGTTAATGTGTTCTATTTTCTTAACTGGTCCATTTTGCCGGAATTTCCAGCCCTTTGTTAACTAGGAGTAGTGAGGCTTGTTCTTTTCCAAGACTTAGCAGGAAAAGTATTTGACTTACTAGTACGTATGCCAACTATAGTTTTTTTCTGAGTGTTTTTTGTCAGCTTGAAGAAGTTCCCTGTAATCATAATTTTATGAAAGTTTATTTTTATTCATAAATGAGGTTTGCATGTATCAGATAGCTCTGAATCAGTTGATTTGATAGTGTGAGCATTGTTCATCAGTGTGGTAATATTGTGAATTACAGTGACGGGTCTTCAGGCATTGAATTAACCCTGCATACCTACAGAAAAACAGCAGTTGGTCTCGGTATATTATTTCTTTTTATATATTTCTGGGTTCATTTTGCTAAAAATTGTTTCTTTGGAGAATTTTTTATTTAAGTTCATAGAAGTAGATTTTTTTGGTATCAGGGTAATATGAACTTCATAAAACAGTTGGAAAGTGATCATTTATATTCATTTTTTTTGAAGGTAAGTATGTGGAGTTGGCGTTCTTCACATCCTTTTTAGGCTTGTTCCGTGAAGTAGCTTGTGAGTTTCTAGATTTCCTTGTGTTTTTAATTTGCATATTCAATCTCTTTAATAGTCCTAACATTATCCAAGTTGCATGTTTCTTAGATAAATTGTGGTGGTTTGTGTTTTCCAAGCTATTAGTTCATTTCACCTAAGTTATCAGGTGTGTGTCTGCAGGTTTGTTATAGGATTCCTTTTCTTTTGATACATGCAGGCTCATGAACAATATCACTACTAACAATTTGTGTCTTATGCCTTTTGTTCTCCTTTGTCAGTTATATATTTGTCACTTGTTTAATCTTTTTCAAAGAGCCAGCTTTGTTTCGTTAATTTTTCTCTTCTATTTTTAATGTCATTGACTATGTTTTTCTTATTCATTTCCTCATCTGTCTTTATTTTGTTTTAATCTTTGTGGATTCTTGTGGAGATTACTGAGACTTCAGTTCTTTATGATGCAGTAACTATACATACTCCCCTGATATTTTAGCTGTGTTGCATAGATTTTGGTGTGCTATATTTTTATTCAGTTCAGTTAAAAAGTCTTCTGAGGGGCTAAAGACATGGCTCAGCAGTTAAGATCATTTGCTGCTCTTGCAGAGGACTTGGATTTGGTTCCCAGCACCCACATCCTGGCTAATAACCTTCTGTAACTCCAGTTCCAGGGGATCCATTGCCCTCTTCTGGCCTTTTTGAGCACTGCATGCACATGGTGCAGGCAAACATTTATGCACATAAAATGTTTAAGAAAATAAGAATTGTTTTGAGAGTTTCTCTAAACCTATAAGTAATTGTTGGGTTTTTAAAAAACATATAATGTTAATGTCCAAGTCTTTGGAAATTATCCTTATATCTTTCTCTTGCTGGTTTCTAGTTTGATTCCCTTGTATTTGCAGAATATACTCTATTTGTTCAGATTTAAAGATTCATTTTTAATACTTTATTTTTTTTTTTTTTTGGTCTTTTTTGAGACAGGGTCTCCCTATAGCTCCAGTTGGCCTGGAGCTGAGTATGTAGACCAGGCTGGCCTTGGACTCACAGAGATTCGCCTGCCTCTGCCAGGATTAAAGGTGTGCACCACCACACCCAGCCTCCCCCTCATTCTTAAAGGATATTTTCACTGGATGTAGATAGAAGTCTAGGTTGAGAGTTTCTTTCTATATCATGAAAAAAAAATCATTCTTATTTTTCCCCTGTATATAAAGTGCCATTTTCCTCACTAGTTTAAAAAACATTTTTATTTTAGTTTTCAAATATTTTTGTTATATTTTGATGTGGATCAATTATTTTTTCCTGTTTTGGATTTTCTTACCTTCTTAAATCTGCACACATATCTTTTGCTAAATTTGAGACATTTCCATCAATTATATCAGCCAGTACATTTTAGATCATTTGAGACTCTAGTGACACAAGTATTAGATTGTTTTTTGAGGCAGGATCTCAGATAGCCTGAGCTGGCCTGGAAGATTAGACTGATCTGGAACTCACAGAGAGCTGCCTGCTTCTGCCTCCCAAGTGCTGGGATTAAAGGCTTGAATCACTATGCCCAGCATATTCTAGAACCTCCTGAGGCTGGCTTTCAGAGTGGATAGTTTTCATTGTTTTGCTTTCAAGTTAACTGGATTTGTTTTTTTCTCTCTCTCTTTCTTTCCTTCATTCTTCCATTAAGCTGTCCAGTTAATCCATTATTTTTTATTTCATTGGCCATAATTTAGTTGTAACTTTCTGTTTAGCCTCATGACATCTGTTTCTTTGCTGAGTTACTCGATACACCTTATAATTTATTTACAGGGTGAGGCCCTGAAACTGAGGTACTCCATTAGTGCCTGGGAGTCTTGACTCCCTTCTCCATAATTGGTAGTTTGGATGATAGTGCAACCATAGTTTTGCTTTGGTTGTTTTTGTTTGTTTGTTTGGTTTCTTTCTGTAGTGATTGGCTGATGTTGGACAATTATCCTCCAAAACATGCCCCCTGCCAGTTTGCTACTTTCCTGGTTCTTTAACAGGCCTTTATTTTCTCTTCTCCCATTCATTTTTAACCAGTTTCCAGTTTCTTCAGTATCAACCTCGGGACATGAAAGATGGAACCCATGGAATTAATCTTCATATTGAAGTCTGTACTAGGATCCCCGAGTGTCTGTCTGTTTATATAGTTGAGAGTTTTGCTTGTCTTCAAGACGATAGTGTTCTCTGGTTGTACTTGATGGGAGAAAGAGGGAAGTTGATAGACCCCATCTTCCACAAAGGGCAATATTGTCTGTTGGTGTTTGTAGACAGCAGGTAGGAAGTTGACTTGGCTGTATCATCCAGAATACTTAAGAATAAGAGCTATTGAGTTGGCATGAGGCATTGCTAGTAACATGATTTTAAAGGAGAGAATAATTATTAAGGAAACAGGTCTATTTCTTTATCCAATGATTTACTTTCTATCCCTTCTACAAGACTCTGAGCTGGATAGTTTGTAATGGACAGGCAAGTAGAGTGAGGAGCTGAGAAATGAATAACCAATCTCACCATCTGGCTTCCTGTAGTTCAGAAAGTCACATGGTGCCACCAAGTTAGCACTGCTTCTCTGTGTGCACTTGAGGTGCCAAGTGCTATATTTAAGCCAAGAACTGATTTTGAAAATATTTTTCTACTTCTGTTTTGTCAAACGCATTCCTTGGCATATTATGTTAGGGCTTCTTCTGCTAAAGCTTCGCAGAGCCTTCTGTTTCTTCAAGCTGATTTGGCATGCACTACTCAAACATTAGATCCTAGTTTTGGAACAGACGTCTTCTCTAGAGATAGCACAAAGAATGTTTTAATTCTCGGGCAGGTAATACCTACCAAATGAGAGATGAGGCTCTTATTCCTTAATTGTTATTCTTTTCTATATGTGAGGCTTCTTTTTAAGCTATTTTCTGCTCAAGCCTGTTTGACTACATTTTCTCTTCCCAGAACCTTTCTAATTATGGGGAGGAAAGCAAATGTTAAGCTAGTCTCCCTTTATCATGAAAAACGGAAGAAAATGTAACTGGCTTACTTTTATAATTTGATTTTGCTTGATCTTTTGAGATACCAGTGTGACTTCAGTCTGTATAAATAGAGCTTACATATCCAGGGTAGACGTCTAGGTAAGCCAGAATAAAAAGATTTTTGTGCAAAATTTTAGAATCTGTATGAAGAAAGTGGTTTTCTACTGGGTTTGCACAGTTTTAGTTTGCTGGTGGAAAATTCCCTGAAGCCTTTTAGATAGAGGGCATGATTGTCATTGCACCTGTACCTCTGACCCATGGTAGGATAATATCTCATTAAAGGAAATTAATGGTTTCTGTGCACAGGGAAGGCTTGATCTTTATGTGACAGTGGCTGCACTTGGTGTTGGTAGCTGAAGACTCCTTGTTGAGGTGGCACATGGGCCAATGAAATAATTACCCTGTTCACAGCAGTCACGTTGAGTTGTGTTTAATCTGGGAGAAGATCCTGTTTGTCTTTTTATCTTCTGTAGTTCTGTCAGCACTTGCTGGAGCTTCGGACATCAGCTTGGGCAACTGTTAAGACACCCTTGTTGTGATTTTTGCAATGGAAAGTTCATGTTCTCAGAACCTTTCTTCCCTTGCTCTCTGCCATTGATCACAGCCAGGTGGAAACTGGTTCCTGCAGCCCACAGCCCACCCTTCACATTTGATGTCTGTTCTTCAAATTGCATACAGGTAACTGATGACTTTTCTCAAGAATTGGTGTGAAAGTAGAAAGTATGGCTGAGCCTCAGTGAGAGACATCAAAGAACAGGTCACTTAGAATCCCTAGTCTTTTGAGATGAAATGTCTACCCAGCTAATTTGAGTTTTCCTCCCTAGTCAGGGCGGGCAGAAACCAAATTTAAATCCCAGGCTGTGATTCTTAGGTGGGTGTTAGAATTTTTTCATATCCTTTTCTCCTTGATGCTCTTTAGTCACATCCCCCTCTGCACCTGACTCAGAGTCTTAGACTTCATCTTTGAAACCAAGAGCACTTCATCTTAGGTTGGCAGGATGCTGTATAAACAGGAGATTCTGCATACTATCCTGACAATTAGTGAATCCACTGTGAATTCAGGATCTAGTAAGTTGGCTAGGCTTACAACCCTGGCTGAAGTTGGAATCTCTAGGGACGCTTATTACAAATGATGGTGGGTTTTTGTTGTTGTTGTTGTTGTTGTGCTTTTTCAGATAGAATCTCTTATTCCGGGTTAGCCTGAAACATTCTGTATAGCCAAGGATGACCTTCTGATCTTCCTGCCTTTACCTCTGTGATTATAGAAATGTGCTATCATGCCCAGCTCATGTGGTGCTAGGGATCAAACCTAGGGCTTTGTGCATGATAAACAAGCATGTTACCAGCTAAACTACATCCTCAGCCCCGATTATTTTAATAACTTTTATTTTTTAAATTTATGTGTACCACTGTGTGTCTGCCATGTGTGGCGGGGTTTGGGGGTAATGGAGGCCAGAAGAGAGTGGTGGATCCCTGGAACTGGAGTAACTGGCAGTTATAAGCAACCTGATATGGCTACTGGGAACTGAACTCCAGTCCTTCTGAAGAGCAATAAGTGTTCTTAACTGCCAAGCCATCTCTCCAACACACTTGAGTTGTAAAAAACCTATTAAAAATGCTATTTTGTTTTTTTAAATCTGCCTAATCCTGCTCTTAG
The DNA here is from genome assembly GCF_000622305.1 of Nannospalax galili. Lineage (NCBI taxonomy): Eukaryota > Metazoa > Chordata > Mammalia > Rodentia > Spalacidae > Nannospalax > Nannospalax galili. Next base: position 2,864,603 of record NW_008331995.1, on the reverse strand, counting down.
ATTACTGATAGGTCTGAAGTCAGTGGTTCAGATATTGGTATTATTTTAGATATATCCTAGCTGATTCTAATGGAGCTCCAGTGAGATTCAGTCCCCTGTCTGGTAGATCAGCTACCACCTATGCTCTGAGTAAGTCTGACTGGTACCTCAGGACTAGGATGTTCCAGGATCCAAGGAAACAACAGATCTTTGATTTTCCTGTTAAAGCCATGTGGGGAGCCTAATGTTGAAACAACTGAAGGGAGGAAGGATTTATTTTTGCAGAGGGTCTCAAGTGGTATCAATCCATCATGGTGGAAGAGGCATGGGAGCTGCAAGCTTCGTCCCTAGTGGTGAAAGCTTGTGGCACAGCTGGCTTGTTAACATGGTGGATGTGGAAGCAGAGAGAGCTCAGGAGGACCAGAAAACAGATATCACCTTCAAGTTCTGTTCACAGTGACCCATTTCTGTTAGCTGGGCCACAGTCCCTAAGGTTCTAGAGCCTCCCAAAATAGCACCTCTCTCTGGGGTCCAAGTGTTCAAGCACGTGAGCCTATGGGGGGCATTTTACATCCAAATGCTAACACCTAGGAATCCAAATTGCTTTGAGTTTTTACCATAGCTCTTAATCATTGTCACCTAATTTTGTTTTTGTTTTGTTTGAATATAGTCAGTATAAAGCAAACATTCTCATTTGGTACTTGGCATCTCCCTAGGGTATGGGTTGGTTCCTAATGACAGTGCACATTTAAGCAAAATTGCTTTAATTTCTAAACATAAATTTCTCTCAAGGATTCATCTGAAATCGAGCAATTGAAAAGAAGGTATCTGTATCCCAGGAACAGAGGGTGCCAGGCTTTCATGTGTTCCATTGCCACATGCTTGGTTGCTTTCTAAGTATTGATATGGAAGTGTCAAGGACTTGCTCGCCTAACAGAGCACTTTTTGATGGGGCTCATTGGCTCCTCTTGCATCTTTGGTGCAGATTTTAAAATGTCATTTAGGATTCAAATGATTCTATCTGTATATAAGCAGTATATGTGGGACAGAAGCTGAATGAATCCAGCTGCTACAATCCTCTTCTGAGCAAATACCCAGATGCCTTTGAATTGTGCTTGTGCTAAACTGATGACCAAAAAGATTGCATTCTGTACCATTATGGCACAAGTAAAACAGTGCATAGTTGAACATTGTTAGTTCACAGGTTCTTCTAAAATCCTCCTTGAGCTCCTTAGCTAGAAGGCCCTTCATCCTGTTTTTCAGAGAGACACAGCTGAATTAATTTTAACTTTAGTAGGGGACCCAGGCAGTAAAGGCTTCTCTGAAACATAAAGGGGAAACCAAGATAGTACCATTCAATTTTAGAATGGGAAAAATGCAATCTATTCTTTTTTAGATATAAGAATTAGGGCCACTTTAGGGCTGGAGAGATGGATGGCTCGGCAGTTGGGAGTGTATACCGCTCACACAGAAGATCCAAGTTCAGTTCTAGTACTCATGTTCCGTGTTCACAAAAGCCTGTACCTGGAGCTTCAGGGGATACAACACTTCTACTTCCTTGGACACTTGCACTCATGTGCACACCCCCATACACATAGGTAAAGATAATTAAAATTTTTATAAAGAATCAGGGCCTTTTAATTAGATATCACAGAGACATTTATTAGGTACCGACTATAGTGCTTCATGCTGTGTTGGTTCTGCAGGAGGCAAGGAGGCAGGGTCCTCTAGGAAAACCAAGAGATATTTGTGTGTGTGTGTGTGTGTGTGTGTGTGTGTGTGTGTGTGTGTAGAAAGGGAGAGAGAGAGAACTACCTCATGCGATTATGGAAACTTAAATATTCCAAGACCTGAAGTGGAGAAGTTGGAGATGCAGAAGAGCTTGCAGTGCTTTCCATCAAAAAGCTGGCAGCTGTGACATTCAGGCAGAGCCCATGTTTCAGTTCTAGTCTGAAGGCAGGAAGAACTGATTCTTCATTCAGAGCAGTCAGGCAATGCAACACACACATAAAGAACATGAAAATAAATGGAGAAATTGAAAGCGATGGCTGCATGCCACTATGTCTGGGGCTGGGCTCAAGGGGAAGGGTCGCTGTTTGATGCTCTGTTCTGTGGTCTCCATAGAACGTAGCTGAAAACAGATCCCCCCTCTCTTGGCTTGCACAACTTCAGCCATCCAGTGTGCTCCAGACAGAAGTGGGCATGTGGAAGCAGCCGAGTGATAGCATCAGATTTAATTAGTTTGCATTCTGGAGATAGGGAAGGCTAGCTTGTTTAACTCTTGTTTTACACATTAGGTCACAGTCATGAATCTAAAAAACCAATTCTACCTTTGGAGATCAAAATTCCTTAACAGTGGATGGAGGAGCTAGTTAGCTGGTAAAGTGCTTGCAAGAGGAGAGTTCAATCTATAGAACTAATGTAATTTTTTTCTTAAACCCAGACATTATGGTATTGCTTATAATCACAGCCCTGGATGGAAAGGCAGAGACAGACACTTACTGATATTTTGTTTTGTTTTGTTCCTTGTACATGAAGTTTAAAAAGCTGTAGACCTTTGGCTTGCTGGTCTGCCCTTTAATCAAGAACAAATGGCTATTGAGAGCACTGTTAATCTACAGCCAGAGGCTAACCACACTGGCAGATGTGCTGGTGGTACCCAATATATCACCTTTCCTTGTTGAGGTTGGCATATGGCCAATGGTTGTCCTAATTACCGAGTGGCTTTTATAGCCCCAGTGTTCAGAATCAGTTTTGAATCATAGCTGGGAGAGTGAGACTAGATGGAAATAGTAAGGTGTTCCATGATAATCATTTATGGAATTTGGAAGATTAGCAGCATCTGATGATCAGCTGATGCAGTAAAAACTCTCCCATAAATATTTTTAACCAGGTATACTATGTACCTTATGATTTCAGAATGAGAGCTGTAGTCTGTCCAGAGACATAAATCTTAAGGAGTTAAGAATTTTTTCTTAATAGGTTTTTGTTGCTGAACTTGGGGGGTCATAGCCTGTTCTCCAACAAGCCAGGTTTGGTCACCCATCCTCAATAAGCCAGTTAAAAGAGGCAAATTAATAATTGAAAAACAGAAAAAAAGAAATGTATTAGGTTATGCGGCTACATGGGGAAGATGAACAAAGATATCCAGTGGACCTCCCCATCCCAGTCCATCTTCAAGGTCTTGACCTGAGGGTAGGGGTTATGTAGAAAGCAAGAGGCATGCAGAACTAAGTAGCTGGCCAAGGCATGGTCTCCTGCCCACCACTGTCTCAGCTCCAAGTCTCTCCTACAAGGTTTATGACTCCTGGATGGTCATCTGATAAACTGTAAAATGGTTCTCTAGGAGGTTCCTAGGGAAATTTGATTTCCTGGGGTCTGTTCTTTTAGTAGTGTGAGAGTCAAAGAAGGGAATATTAGACATATTCATTCCTGTCACACAGGCTGGTTACATGTTTGCAGCACATAGAATTGCTCAAGAACCTTGCAATGGCCAGACACATAGGTGTTCCCCCAGTTCTGCCTTCTTTTCTCATTCACCCCTCTTCGTTGATCTTGACAACTGTATCATTCTCTTTTGTTTCTGACTTTGAGTCATATTTAAAGCAGAGGCTCTGTGCAAAGAATAAGCCTATAAAGGTGCTCTCCTGATGGGAAAATTATCCCCCCGCCCCTTTTTATGCCTAGCCAGTCTTGTATGTATTGCTGGTCCTATCTTTCCTCACAGTCTGGTCCAGCATAAATGGCTGTGGTGTGCTATACTGTGATGCTATTTGTCTGTGATTTGCCAGTGTAGGTCAGAATGCCTGGAACTCTGGCCTCAGCCAACTGTTGGATGAATGATATCAGAATATGGTTTGCAACCTAGATTTTCTCTTTCTCTCAGAGAATATATTAGGGTGAGGCTGAGAGGGCAAGGGAACAGCTGTCTTCATTACTGTCCATGTTCAAGACTGAGAATACCAATGGGATCGTAACTGTATTTGCACAGAAACATTTGAAAAGTCCTTCTTCTCCGCAGAGTCCTAAACCCTGTGTTGCGATGCATTACCAGGGAATTGGGAGGGGAGGGCTGTCTCTGTAAGGAACCTTGCTTATTATATGTTCTTTCTGCCCAAGTGTCTCTGAAAAGTGGTGCTAGTCCCATCTCAATTTCTTGGCTTCTTCATAGTGAAAAGATTGAGAAGGCCACTGAGACAATTTAGTTTGCAAGGGAAATTGGTGTCTTTCATATTAAGAAGTCATACAGATGTTTTCTAGTTTCATAGTGATCATAGCAACTTTAGCAACATAATGTTACTTTCTACTTTTTTGTTTTGAGAAATTTTCAACTCATCCAGAAGTTGAAATAACAGTGACATGTACCCTACTAGCATTCACATGTAGCCATAACTGTTCTCTCTGTCTCCATATTTAAACCTATTTGCATTTTACCACATTTTCAGAATATAGACTCTAGATACTCAAGCACATCACCCCCAACTGATGACATTCCCTATAGTCCATGATACAGTTACCATGTCCTACATTCTTTTAGTAGCATCTTTAGACTTTTCGTCTGCACCTGACATTTTCCCAACTGAACCTTTACTGTGCGGTTTTTATTAAATTCAATATCTGCTCAAGTTTATACACTGCTTTGGGCTGATCCTTGATGAAAGAATAGCAATTTACTGAGCATTTACAACGTGCTAGGTAGAGTGTTAATGCAGGATGATGCTTAGCCTCACAACAGATCTTTAGAGCAAAAACCATCTTCCCATCGGGTACCCAGTGAAAGCAGGCACATTAGGAGTTCAGCAACTTGCCTCAAGCTAGCTAGGGAATTCACAGTCTAGAGTGAGCTAATGGAATTTGGCCTGAGATCCAGTGCTTTCGACTGCATGATACTGACAGAGTCCTACTCTGCAGGGACATGTTTCTTATCAACAAATTCTTATAATACCAGCTATGTTTTGGAAAACTTTCCAAAAGTAGAATCTGTTTTAAAAACAACACTTTTGTGAATGTAAGATCTTGAATATGGTTGGAGATATTGTGTTACTGCTCATCATAGAACCAGCAAAGCACACGTGAACCCAGAAAACCTGAGGCATAATCATAGACTCTGGGTAGCACTGTGGTGATATATAGCATTCTGAGGTTATAGGCATGCACATTTATCATTCTAATAACCACTTTTTCCTCCCTTGGAGTTCTGTTGTGACAATAGTTCAAGTACTTAACATTTTGTAGCCATTAGTATGTGCCTTTCACGATGAGGAACATATAAACAACAGGCTACAATTTTCTATTTGGTTTGGTAGGAGTTAAAGTTCATCTCTCACTTGAGAGATGATGTGCAGGTAAAGTTCGAACACAAAGACAACAATGCTTATTCTATTTTTATTTTTATTTTTTAAATATTGTATTTATTATTTTTAAGTGTATGTGTGTATTGCCTGCATGTAGGTAAGTGCACCCGTGTTGTGCAATGCCTGCAGAGGGCAGAAGAAGCTGTTGGATCCCCTGGAACTGGAGTTATGGACAGTTGTTAGCTTCCATGTGGGTGCTGGGATTTGAACTTTGGTCCTCTTCAAGAACAGTCAATACTCTTAACTGCTAAGCCATCTCTCCAGCTTCAAAGACAGCTATACTTATTCTGTTTTTAAATAAAAATGCAATGAACAAAAAAGGAATATGTATTACTGTCTTGGCCTTTTTTTTTTTTTTCGGTCTTTTTGAGACAGGGTCTCCCTGTAGCCCCAGCTGTCCTGGAATTCACTATGTAGACCAGGCTGGCCTGGAACTCACAGAGATCTGCCTGCCTCTGCCTCCCAAGTGCTGGGGTTAAAGGTGTGCGCCACCACGCCTGGCTGGCCTTTGTTTTCTGACTTGCTTCTTCTAAGTTGGCCCTTAGCATCATTCTTGTTGTGAACCCCTCCTAGTCTAACTCCCTGATTGATGACACTTAGACAGTCCTACCTCCTGAATAGGAATCCCACCTCTTCCATTTTCTACCTGGGTGATAGAGGAATTTCTGAGCATCAGGTCATTCCTCCTTAACATGGCACTGGCAATAGAACCAACTTCACTGGGTTGGAGGTATATTGTAAAGTTATTGCTTACCAGTGTACATGAGCATGCTCCATGTTCATTTTCTTCATTTTAGCAGGTCTAGTTAGATACTGACGCAGTGTCTTGTCAAGAAACCTGTGTTGGGCCAGCGAAATGGCCCAGTGGGTAAAGGCACTTGGCACCAAGCCTAACAATCTTAAGCTTGATCCACAAGGTGGAAGAAGAGAACCAACTCCTATGAGTTGTCCTCTGAACTGCATATGTGCACAGTGGCGTGTCACCCTTTCCCCAAATAAGCAAATAAATATAACAAAGAAATTTGGACAAAAAGAATAAGCCAGTGTTTTCTTGAGGGGGCATAGACAGCTACACATGCATCTTCAGATCCACCGAGGAAGTGGAACATGGATGCTCAACTTCAGCTTTTGATGTAAACACATAGCTGCTTATTGGTCTGGTCACAGACTCACATCAGCTTTATTACTTTGCAACAGGGGACTTTTGTCTTTATGCTTTCTCTGTATAAGGGTCCCTCCCCCCACTTTTTCCTCTGAGCAGATGTCATTCCACTATTGTAGTTTAACTGGAATAAGTACAGGAAACATGAATACTATAAATAATGAAAAAATGGAGATGATGAACTTTAAGCCTGAGCTGGCTTTTTTTCCACGCTTAATTCAAGTTTCTTCTCACTGTGGGATGGAATTTGTTATAAAAAGATCCACCAGGAGAAGAAGAATAGAAAAGACAGTCAGGGAATAATAATAAAGCTGATTTCCTTAAGTACTGGCAAAATGTTTTGTGCTTGTCCATGTGGAGTGTTAAATATACGTAGCATTTTCTTGAGTTTCAACAGTGCACATAAATCTATTCTGCCACCTCTCAGATGTCACAGAATCAGTGCACACTTCTATTTCTTATTTATTTATTTTTAGGTTTTATGTAAATAAGTCTGAAAGAACAGCAGTCTTTGTACACAGCAGCATGGATCCAACCTTCATGTGTCTCATGAGGTGCCCTCTGCCTGGAGTCCTGGGTGGTGTACATATTGTTAGATATTATTGTCAGCCTAGGAGTAGAATGGAATTGGTTGGAGTTTTTGAGAGATGAGGAACTGAGAAGTAGAACCAAAGGCTCATCAACCACCTCCTAGCATTCCACATTTTCTTCAGGGGCTTTGGTATAGCTTAGATCACTGGTTCATGAACTTCTGAATGTGCTAGAATCACCCAGATTGCTGAGTCCTGTCTCACATTTCTGATATGGTTGTTTTGGGATGAGCCAAGACACTGTGTTCAGGTTCTGGGTATTGCTGTGCTAATAGTCAGAGAACCAGACTTTGAAAACAGTTGGCTTAGATTAACCTGTGAGACAGTGAATATGCTCCATTCACTCCCATTCCCAGCATCACTACCACTTTACTCCAGGAATTACTTAGGAAAATTGCCTACCTAGGGATGCAGGGCAGTCGTCTAGAGGAGGAGCTATAGCCTGGGGACCACATTGGCACATTGATTACCTTTTTTTTTTTCCTTTCCTTACTTTTTATCTTTTGAAATAGGCTCTCACTATATTGCCTAGACTGTCCTCAAATTCTGGACCCTCCTGCCTCAGCTCCCTGATCCTGGAATTATAAGTGTTCCCCATCATGTCTGGCCCCAATGCTTAAGTTTGTAAATAAAGTTTTGTTGAAAAACTTTAGTTTTTCATATTGTCCATGTTATAGGCACCTGTATTTTGTCCTTTATAGAAAAATGTGGCTGACCCTTGACCTAAGCCATTGCATTGATGTTACTTGGGAAAAGGAAGTTGAAGTAAATATCTAAAGAATTGACACATCAAATATTCCCAATCTGTGTTTTTTACATATTTTTGTTTTGTTTTTTGTAAATACATATGATAATAAATTATTCATTATTTTTAATAGGGCATTCTCCATATCAATTTTCTATAGAGAAAACAGTTTCTCAAAATTAGGAGAAACAGTTTTATCATACAGTCAACTACTTTTCAACATCATTGACATCTGTTTGAATTATTGGTGGAAATTTTTTAAATTGTATAATTAAAAGGGGGAAACACATTGTCATTTCATCACTGTCTTTGGCACAGGAGTGATGTTGACTGATTTTTTTCCCCCCACACTTTGAAAGAAATTAGTATGCCTTTAGGAAAGCAATTTGTCAATCTGTATCAAGAACCTTTAAAGCAATGGTCATACTCATCAATCTAGTAATTCTACTTCTAGGGAATTTCAGCAAAAATATGTTCAGGGTTTTTCATTGCAACCTTAATGGCATTTTGTATAGAAAGGTAGGGCATCTAAATGCCTGATGCTATAATGAATGTCAATACCAATTTTGAGCCATTGAAATCAAGATGAGTGGTGATTCTACCTGTAATCCCAGCCCTTAGGAGGGAGAGGCAAGAGGACCACAGTTTGAGGCCAACTTGGGCTACATAGCAAAACCTTACTTCAAAACACTAAGAAAAACAGTCAGTTGTGATATGGGAACACTAACACAGTCTTTTTGTCCTAATATTACAAGTTCAAGGATCATAGAAAATAATCATAAATATATTTTTCTATTTGTTTTGAGACAGGATCTCATGTAGGCTGGCCTCAAATCCATTATATAGCCAGAAATAACCTTGAACTCCTGATCCTCCAGCCTCCGCCTCCCAAGTGCTGGAATTCCAGGCCTGTGCCAGTGTAGGAAGAAGATCATCACTGTGGAAATAATTCATATGGTTACGATTGGTAATAGTTTTATAAGTTGTGATGAACTAATAAAATTTGTGGCTCTGCTTTGCTAAGTACTAATTATATATTGCAAATGCTTATAAATTATTAGAAAATATGGATTTAAAGCTCATACATGGCATAATCTGACAGGTCAGGTCATAGCTAACAAGTGGAATTTTGTATTCTGCTGGACTCATTGACTGCCAGCTAAACAAAAACATTGGTGTATTTGTTACCTTTCTGTTGCTATGATAAAACATCATGACAAAAGAAACTTAAAGCAGAATAGGTTTTATTTTGGCTATTGTTCCAGAGAGAGAGTCTGTCAGGGCAGGGAAGGCATTGAAGCATGGACGTGGACTAGCCTGGCCCCCAAAAACAGAGATCCTATTTCATTCCTATATAGGAAGCAAAGAGAGGAAGTAGGGCCAGGTTATAAAACCTCAGAGCCTACCCCCAGTGACACACTTCCAAGGCTCCATCTCCTAAGTGTTCCATAACTTCCCCAAACAGTGCCACCAATTGAGGATTAAGGGTTAAATACATGAGCCTATGGGGCACATTTCTCCTTCCAACCACCACACTTGGTATCTTTGTTCACTCCCTCCCCAACTTGTATGTATATCTTCACTTTGACAAACTGTATCAGCTCTAGCATTAAGTTATGTTTCCTTTCTATTTCCTGCTTGTCTTTCCAGCCCTTTCCTGGGTCCAGGCTCCTCTTATCTTCTCTGATCAGTATATTGACTTCTACCTGTCACTTACATCTGCATTTAACCCACCGCACAACTATAAAATAGCCTGAAAATTTAGACCACATCTTTCACTGCCTTGAGTAAAGTCCCCCAACATATTCCTTTGTTCCAGCCTGCAGAGCTAAACTGGTGTAGCCTTGCTTCTCTTTTTGGTCTGCACCCAAATTATCTTTTGTCTGAGTTCTGTGTTCTTTGTCCAGCATGCCTGCCTCTTCTCTACTTCTGAGGCTTTTGGACGTGCTGTTTTCTCTACCTGGAACATCTTTACCTACACTCTAGGGAGATGACTCCCTTCTTTAAAACACCATTAGTTGTCCTTTTAACAGAGGGCCCTGCCAAAAACTGTCCCTGTCCATCCTCCTTATTCACTAATTCTACTTGCTGCTCTGGAACCTTCTATTATCCTTGTATCCTCAGGATTCACAAAATATTGACTGTAGACACATAATGAATGGTTATTGGATGAGTTAATGCATTTGCTCAAGTGTATAAGTAAGGGCATTTGTTGTAATCCAATACCATGATTTATCTGTACAGCTATGACTTTATGATTTTAGTGTGTTTATGTGTATGTATGCATACAGTGAACAAAATCAATAAAATTATGCAAATGAGGTTAAAAACGGTTTTACTTTGTTGTAATTCGTATATTTTTCTTTTCTTTTTCTTTTTTGGTCTTTTTGAGACAGGGTCTTCCTGTAGCCCCAGCTGGCCTGGAACTCACTCTGTAGATCAGGCTGGCCTTGAACTCACAAAGGTCTGCCTGCCTCTGCTGGTATTAAAGGCATGCACCATAACACCCCACTGTAATTGTATGTTTTTCAAGTGTTTTCCTCCCTCCTATCACTCCCTTTCTGTCTTTCTTGACAGGGTCTCACTATGTAGCCTAGACTGACCTTGAACTCTTTGCACTCCTGTCTCAACTTTTCAGGTGCTGAGATTACAGTGTATGCCTCTGTGGCTGGCTTGCTTTGCAAACCTTGTAAATGATTCATAGAACTCTGTTATTGTGAAGGATGTGTAAAGCTCATCATTTTAATCATTTTGAAGGATATAGTTTTTTGTTTTTTTGGCATAAACGACATTACATTGCTGAATAGCCACCCATACTATCTGACTCTAGAACTTTTTGATACCCCCAATTGAGACTTTTCCCATTGAACACCAACTCCCTAATAATTTACATTTCTTTTGCAAGTGAGAGAACTGTTAGAGAAAATAGATGTGAGAAAGAAACAAATAGCAAACACTGTTTCCAGACAAAGCTAACTTAAGTGAATTTTGGCTTTTTTATTTTTATTTTTTATTTTTTTGGTCTTTTTGAGACATGGTATCCTTGTAGCTCAAGCTGGCCTGGAACTCACTATGTAGACCAGGCTGGCCTGGAACTCACAGAGATTCACCTGCCTCTGCCTCCGGAGTGCTGGGATTAAGGATGTGTGCCACCACGCCGGGCTTACATTTTAATGACTATAAAACAAGTTCATTTGGGAACTGGGATGAAGCTAGTTGGTAGAGTGCTTGTGTAGTATGCATGAAGCCCTAGGTTCAGTCCCTAGCACTGCAGAAACAGTGCATACCAGTATACACATCTGTAATCCCAGCTCTTGGGAGGTAGGCAAAAGAATCAGAAGTTCAGAATCATCTGTTTACAGAATTAAGTTTGAGGCCAGCCTGGGATACATTAGACTACATTTCAAAGAGAAAAAAAGTGTTTAAAAAGCAACCATATTCTTTTGTTTTTAGTTAATAGTTTTGTATTTCTGAAGCCTGTATCTTTATACATCTGAAGTGCTGAGCTGACACCATTGTTTGCTCAGCAACAATGCAGATCATTTATGTTGCCTTAGTGGATGTGCTTTCCTACAACTGCAATCATTCCTGGAAGAAAGTGTGTGCTGAAGCAGAGTTGCCAGAGGAAGTGTGATTGCTTTCAGTATCTGCATGCCATTTTTCCTCAGCATTGGAAGTCTGAAATACATTAAGTTATCAGTGCTAATTGTAGTGGTGTGCCATTGCTCCACCTAGATGAGAATGGTCTGGAGCACAGAGAACCCAGAAGGGGCATTGTGCTTTGCCTTCCAGGCCACAACGGATGACCTAATTAATGATGGGGAATTGTAGGCAGGAAGAAAGGGAATGCTTCCCCAGCACCATCTGGGACACATGGGTATCTAGATCACCTTCCTCTGATATAAGTGGCATGATCCATGCATGGCTGATAACATCTTGTCCAGTCTAGGCAGTAGGTGCCTTCTGTAGTGGTTTGAAAGAGAACGCCCCCTTCCCCCCATCCATAGGCAACAACTGTTTGAGTACTTGATCAGTTGGTGGTGCTACTTGTCATGGATCCTTTGGGAGGTGTGGCCTTGCTGGAGGAAGCATATCACTGGGGGTGGGCTTTGAGAGTTCATAGCCTTGCCCCAAACTTGCAGTTTTGTCCTCTCTGCTTCCTGTGCATATTCGAAGATGTGAACACTCACCTTTCTGCTCTCGCTGACTCCTGCTGTGTCTTACCACCATAATGAACTCTTAGCCTCCAAAACTATAAGCTAAACAAACTCTTCCTTCTATAAGTTGCCTTGATCATGGTGTTTTAATCACAGCAACAGACAAGTAACTAATATACCTCTCCTGTGCAGATCCCCCTTGGGACATGAAAATACCAACATGTTGACATTCTCTGATACAAATAACATAGTTGTAGGTCAGTTAACCCTCTATACAAATGGCTTGGTCAATGGTTGATGATAACCCTGCTCTACCTCTTTCAAAGTAAATTTTATTGTAGAAAGATAGTTACCTAAAACATAAGGAGATGGTATAGAGAGTTCCTGTATACCCAAAATACATTTCCTTTTTTTCCCCCAGACTTAAAATATTTTTATTAAAGTTAGCATCCAAAGTAATAGATTTGATTATGATATTTGATACAGATAGAAGCATCTTCTCTTGCCTAGACAAGGCCAAGAGACCTTCTGTGAGAAGTAGAAAATCCTGTTTCATAGTTTAAAGTGTAGCCTGCAGCCACAAGTAGAAAGAAACATGACATACGTGAAAACATGTGAAGAAAATGGGGTGGAAAACTAGTCCTTCAATGAGATATGCGTGTACACACGCCGAAGCTCCTCCCCTTGTGCCATTGCTTGCATCCTGGGTTTGCCTGCACCATGGAAACCCAGTGTCTTGACCAACCTTATGCACTCTTTTTCTTTTTTTTTTTTTTTAAGTCATCCTGACCTTGTATTGAAAGTAGCTCAGTTTTGTATGAAGGAAAATAAATTTTGGTGTATTAAAGATGGACTCTTATACAATAGTAAAAGGTTCATCAATCAATAATGGTTAAATTTCAGCAAACTCATATGGATGAAAAAGCAAAGATACCTTTTGGTGTCTTTTAAGACACCGAATTCTGAGATATTGATAAAGCATATAAATAAATATAAAGTAATGATAATCTAATGGGTCTAAGCATCATTGTCCCTATTTAAATTTTGAAACTTCTTGCAGTGAGCTCTTAACTTTTGTGTGTATGTGTGTACATATTCATGCTGGTATATGTGTTAAGTACACATGTATGTATGTAGAGGCCAAAGGTTGATGTCCGGTGTTGTCTCCAACTTACTTTTTGAGACAGGGTATCTCACTTAACCAGTTTGGCGAGCCTAGTTGACCAGTAAACTCCAGGAATTTACCTGTCTCCCCTTCCCCAGAACTGAGATTAGAGGTGTTTGCTGCCGTGTCCAGCTTTTTATATGGGTGCTTGGGATTGGAACTCAGGTCATGCATGCAGGACAAGCACTTTACCACACACAGAGACATCCTAGCCCCAGCTCTGAACATTTTCTTGAGCAAAGTTCTATATATTTCTGACCTATGTTCTTTTTTCTATTTACAAAACAAATCTTGAAGTTGAACAAAAGTGAAGATACCATGACATTCTTACAATTTATTATTTATCCATCTTATGATTTATTATTGTCTCAATGCCCTTGGCAATTAGAAGATTTATAGACATGTCCTCAGAATAATTGGCAATTAATTTGAGATTAGATGCCAAAAAGTATAGTGTTCTTATTGGAATGTGAAGGTTAAAGCTTTTCTCAGCCAAATGTCAGGGAATGCAGCGTAAATGTTAACTGGCTGTATAGTTAACCCTGCTCCTTTGTGCATTCACAAAAGAGTTTCATAAACCCTAACTGACTCAGCTAGTTGGAGCATAAGCTCAAGTGTAATCCAGCAGGTTCTCAGGAATGCCATTCAATCTGTAAACCCCTGGTTTATCTTGATGGCTGCTCTAGATGGTCCATAAGAATGTATGCATCTCTGTTACATATAGAAGAGGCAATGTATCCCAAATATTCTTTGGAATTTGTCTTGGACTCTAGTTGTACATTTATATATCACTAGACATCTTAGCTACTCATGACTCAAATGGAAATGGTCAATGTCTTTCTAAAGTGCATTATTTTCACATTTATTTATTTGTGTGTGTGTGTCTATACATGTGTGTGTGTGTGTGCGCGCGCGCATGCATGCGCGCGCGTGCATGTGGGTGGAGGTCAGGGGACAACTTTCAGGAGTTGATTCTCTCCTTCCATGTGGATTCTAGGAATTAAACTTGGGTTGATTGAATTCAGCCTTGGTGGCAAGCACCTTTACTCACTGAGCCATCTTGCTGGTCCTGTCAGAGTCTTTTGCATGTCAAGAATTGCTGTATCCTAAGACACAAAAGATCCTAGATTATTGGGAAACATTATCCTTTTAGTCAGATTCTTGAGTGCCGAATCCCTGGAGGTAGAGTTACTGAGTCTATCAGATACCTACCTGTGATTACCAGTTAGCTTTCTTTCCTGAACTCAGCTTCAGTTTACATAAGTGCATGCTATTTTAGCACAAGTAGGCTTTTACCCCTTTCTAGCACTGGAAATATTCTTTAGTTCAAATCTCCTTCATCCTGTCTTTTGTCTCTTGCTCTTTCTAAGCCATTTGGGTAGCTTGTGTTTATGAAGTTTGTTTTTGTTTTTTCCTTTTAAAAAAGAGTAATAGTTCCCATTTGGGCTGCTTTTAATTTTTTTCCCTTCACCTCAGCAATTGTCCACTTGACATTGTAGTAATTATATTGTCCATCTTTCATTAAGTGCTTTCACTCTGCCATGCACTGTGCAAATGTGTCATCCCCTTTGATGCTCACAACAACCATGTGATGGAGCTGCGATTACATCATTGTTCTATTTTAATCAATGAGAGGAGAAAGGCTCAGACATGAAGCCCTGTGCTTGGGCTCACAAGCTCGTATATAATGCTGTTGGGATCCACACCAAGACCTGTGTTTCCTAACTGCCAAGATTTTCTCTAGTCTTCTTTTGATTGGACTCCCTGACGAAATTGAGAACTAAGCATCTAGTATAGTGCAGAGCACAGGCAGTCACTCACCTATCGTATATACATATACATGTGTGTGTATATATGTTTGCATGTCTTTGTTTCCTGTATGTGGTTAAGTTTTCATATGTAGGACCTGTGTCATACTACTACAGTCAAGCAATTCTAAATTGGCATCTTCTACAAAGTGTTCATATTTTCTCAATTTTTAAAAGTATTTTATTATTTTCATTATTTTATGTGTATGTGTATATTGCCTACATGTATGTAAGTGCACCTATGTGGTTCAGTGCCCATGGAGGTCAGAAGAGGTCATCAGACCCCCTGGAACTGGAGTTTTTGATATCTGTTAGCTGCCATTGGGTGCTGGGAACTGGGCCTAGGTCCTCTGAAAGAGTGGCCACTGCTCCTAACTGGTGAGCCATCTCTCCAGCCCCTAGTTTCATTTTTTTAAAAAGTTATTTGGTGACACAAATCAGAGTCTCTAGGCCGTATTATTTATAAATCTATGAGTGCATTAGATTGAGTGGAGCCAGTGGGGGAGGTGCGAGTAGGGGAGGGGATCTAAATACCATCAAACTATATTGTATCAAATTTGCAAAAATTCAATAAAAATAAAATTTAAAAGAGTTATTTGGAAATTGTTGTTGCTGTTGACTCACAGGATGTAGTGTAGTGTTTCTGAGTACGCTTTGTGAAGCTTTCTTCTGTAAACTGCAGTATACTGTGACATACATCTACATATAGACACATGCATATATACAAAGTTTTTTTACCGTCAGGATGTTTTGCTCTTAGTCTTTGCCTCTCTCTCCTCCAGAGAGAATATTTCTTTTGTTGCAAATTAGTTTAACACTCTTTAAAGCTTCCTGAATAAAGTTTGCTTCCTTTTGTGTTTTGCTTTTTTTTTTTTTTTTTGGTCTTTTTGAGACAGGGTCTCCCTGTAGCCCCAGATGTCCTGGAACTCACTATGTAGACCAGGCTGGCCTTAAACTCACAGAGATCTGCCTGCCTCTGCCTCTTGAGTGCTGGGATTAAAGGTGTGTGCCACCACGCCTGGTGTGTTTCACTTCTTTTGTTCAATGTTATTTGCTTGAGATTTATCGGTGTCTCTGTGTGTGTGTCAGTTTCTAATTGCTGTGTACCACTGAACCTACCCCATTTTGTTTCATTTGCTTGTGAATGAACATTTGGGTTTGAAGCTGTTGTAAATAAGGCTGCTGGAAAGAATCACCTATGTTTTCTTTTTGCGGACTTTTTTTTCCATTTTCTTCATTTCCAGTGATATTTTTGGATTATTTGCCTTGTCCAAATGTGACTTAAGAAAATGGTTTGAGAAGATGATGCCAAACTGTAGCCCCATGAGGATGAACCACTTTATATGCCCACTATTCTGGGACTGGAGAGATGGCTCAGCAGTTAAGAGCTCTTGACCATTCAATGCTCTTGGATGCATTCAAATCCCAGCATCCACATGGCAGCTAACAACTGTCCGTAACTCCAGTACCAGGAATTTGACACCCTGCACGACATGGGTACACTTACATACATGCAGGCAATACCTTCATACACATAAAATAAAAATAATATTTAAAATATTTTTTGAAAAATTGCTATTCTGATAGATATGTAATGGAATTTCATTGTGATTTGAATTTGCTTTTCTCTAGTAGATGGTGATGTGCCAACATCTTTCCAAGGGCTTAATGTGAATGTGTGTGTGTGTGTGTGTGTGTGTGTGTGTGTGTGTGTGTGTATCTGTGTCTGTGTGTCTTTGTGTGGGGGTTAGACACTCTGTTCATTCTTTTCTGAACTATTGAAATGTGTCTTTTGGGGGTGTGGGGGCAGGTAAAATGGTGCTTATCTTCCTCATTCAATAAATAGTTGATAAATGAATAGTCTAAGCTTGACTGTTAATACTTTTTGTTTTTAGCCATTTGAACATTGACTATAATATGTCTGAAATGAACTAGTTCAAGTGCAATTTCAGAAGTCTATGTCAGAATGAGGCATGGCAAGCAATCTCACTTTGAATGTTATATTAAAATAAAGTCAAATACTTGCCTGCCCTTGTAGGAAATACCTCCATTTTAACCTCTGCATCTTTGTTGTGATTTACTCCTTTTTTGAGTATGGAGAAATTGCCATCTGTTGTAGGAATTCTGTGGCTCACATGTTACCAAGTTGCTTCATTGTTTAGCTAAGGCTGAAAATGCTCTTGCCTAATTCTCATTTTGTCTAAAAATGGAAGGACACTCGCAGTCTTGTTATTTTTAGCCCTCACTGTAGCATCTTTCTCCATGGTGAGTGCTAGCTAGGTTGATCTGTAAGAGTTCTGTTGGTCCTGTAGACTATAATTTGTGGTTGTGATTTTTAACAGTTCTCTTTTCTATGATACATATTTGTAACTTTTTAAAAAGCTTTCCTTTTATTCTATTAAGTATACAGAATTTCAAAGGAATAAGGACACAGACTACACAGTTAACTGTGGCTCAAACAACAGTAATAAAAAAGCAATATGTGCCTGGCAGTTGAAAGGCA
Source organism: Nannospalax galili (assembly GCF_000622305.1). Taxonomy (NCBI): domain Eukaryota; kingdom Metazoa; phylum Chordata; class Mammalia; order Rodentia; family Spalacidae; genus Nannospalax; species Nannospalax galili. Next base: position 2,847,140 of record NW_008331995.1, on the reverse strand, counting down.
CTGGAGGGTATGGAAATATGTACATTGTTATTTATTTACCTATAAAATGAAGAATATATCTCCTTTGTTTTCTCAGCTCAATCTTTTTCCCTAAAGGAAATGACTGCCCAAACTTTTTTTTATGATTGCTTCTATTAATATGTGTTCTCTCCTTTTTTATTTTGTATTTTTTGGTTTGGGAGATGGCGTTGTTTTGGTTTGTTTTTGCTTTTTGAGGCAGGGTCTCCTTGTAGCCCCAGTTGACCTGGAACTCACAGTGTAGACCAGGCTGCCCTTGATCTCTCAGAGAACCACCTGCCTCTGCTTCTGGAGTGCTGGGATTAAAGACATGCACCATCACACCTGGCTTTTTGCATTCCTTTTCTGTTGGTGTTTTGCTACGTTTCAGTGCTGGGGATTGAACTCACACATGCTAAATTGTGCTCTCAGCCCCTTTTATATATATATGAAGAATATAAGAAAGGCAGGTACCAGTACCCCCATGATCTCACTCACATGTGGAATGTATAAAGATGATTTTGTACTAATTGATTATAGAATGGTGCTTACCAGGGCCTGGGAGGTGGGATGGGAGAGGTTGTTTAGTGGACACAATGTCCTTTTTAGCAGGAGCAAGAAACTCTGGTGTGCTATCATAGTAGGGTGATGAGACGTAAGAGTATTCTGCACTTCAAAATGCTAGATGAGAGGTTTTTGGAAGTTTCCACCATATACAAATGATAGATACTTGAGATCAGTGTTTACACTAACCATTGTGTTTAAATATTACTTGATAAACTCTTTAATATAATTAAAATGCACTTTATTTTTTCAGAGACAGGGTCTCCTTGTAGCTACAGCTGGCCTGGTCTTTATGTAGACCAGGCTAGCCTTGATCTCATAGAGCTCTCCCTGCTTCTGCCTCCCCAGTTGAGTGCTGAAACTGAAGTTGTGTACCACCAATCCAGGTTCTTTTGTTGTTGTTGTTGTTTTGTTTTTATGTATCAGTTAAATAAAGTTTAAAAATGCAAACAAGAATTAGAACCTCTTTACAGTCCTTCATCATTAGCACTTGGAGGTGTAGCTTTTACTTAGTAGTTACTATGCAGGTAGACCAAGCTTTACTGAATCTGTTTCTTTTTGTTGTTTTCAGGGTTTTTCTTGCTTTTTCTTTTTATTTAGTTTCTGTTACAGAAAGAAAGAAAAAGAAAGAAAGAAAGAAAAGAAAGAAAGAAAGAAAAAGACAAACAAACAAAAAAAACTCTGTAGTAAACAGTTTTGCGCAGGCTTACAAGAATAACCGTAGGGTAGATTCCTACCAATTAGATCCCTGGTGAAGAAGTGCTTATAATTTGACAGTTATTGCTGGATTGTCATCTTTGTGGTTTCAGCCACTTACTCTCCCTCTAATAGTGTTGTGTCTGTGGCACCTGTGTAGATGTAATAGGCTAGATTAAATTCATCATTATTTAGCCTTCTAGCACTATGTGAGATAAGGCCCCCACCTCGGTGCTGCTTCCTTGCTGTTTGCTCTTTATTGCATTCTTGCTTTCTGCAGAAGGAAACCGGAAGCACTTCTTCCTTCTGACTGAGGGGCTGTGGGCTAGATAGGCTGGATGTGGCTTTTCCGCACACAGCTTTAGGACTGCTGACTGTCCAGGAAGCCCTCTCATGTTGATGTTCTCTGTTTTATGTATTTCCTACAGGAGGAAGACTCAACAAGGACCTGCGACACTTCCTCAACCAACGTTTCCAGAAAGGGTCTCCGGACCACGAGCTCCAGCAGACTATAAGGGATAACCTCTACCGCCATGCTGTGCCTTGTAAGTAGCTAGCCCTAGCATCTCACACTAGTGTGTGTGTGTGTGTGTGTGTGTGTGTGTAAGAAGAGGAGAAAGAAGAGCTCAACAGCTAGTTCTGCCATACTTGGCAGCATGCCCACTTAATGATGCCCCAGGTTAAGTCAATGATAATTGACAATGGGACAAACAGTGTCACAGTGTAGCTGGTGACTGGATTTTGGTTGACTCTGCTACTTACCTGTTTTCAGTGCTGGGCAAATTATCTACCTTTTATGAGGCTCACTGTTCATATCTGTGAAAGAACTTGCCTCTTGGAACTATTAGGAGGTATAGATGGGCTGAAGCAGATAGGCAGTTTGGAGAGTATTGGCATGGGGAAGCCCCTAAAAACAAGGGCATTGTTGTCTTTAATGGAGCTGGTCGGCAGAAGCTAAGACTTATTTGTGTGGAGGCTATGGTGTCTTTTTTTTTAAATCTTTTTGAGACAGGGTCTCCCTGTAGCCCCAGCTATCCTGGAACTCACTATGTAGACCAGGCTGGCCTTGATCTCACAGAGCTCCTCCTGTCCCTGCCTCCTAAATGCTGGGATTAAAGGCATGGGCCACCACACACTGCCCTTCACTGTATCTTTAATGACCCTCAGTAGAGGGACTACTTCCTCCACAATCTTTCTCTCCATGGGACCAGATTTACAAATTTCTAAATCAAGATTGTGTGAAAAAAAGATTTTCACAGACTAAAAACTCTGAATTCTAGCCGGGAGTGGTGGCGCATGCCTTTAATCCCAGCACTTGGGAGCCAGAGGCAGGCGGATCTCTGTGAGTTCAAGGCCAGTCTGGTCTACATAGTGAGTTCCGGGACAGCTGGGACTACAGGGAGACCCTGTCTCAAAAAGACCAAAAAAAAAAAAAAAACTCTGAATTCTAAAAACCATTATATACAACCAAATTTGAGCAAGCAAGAAACAATGCAAGACCCGAGAGTAAAGCCTTTGTGTTAAAGACCAGCAGGCAGTGTGTCTGTGAGTGAATAAATGAGCCACTGCATGATAGTGGAATTTTACCACACCCAGCCACACTGGCTTCCTCACAGGCCCCTCATAGCTATGCCTCTTGGGAAGCCAAGGCATTTGTTTAATTCCATTCAAAATTCTAGGAAAGAATGTTTCTGGTTTTAGTATTGGAAATTGTACTTTATCATTCAGTCCTTTCAAGTTTGAAAGAGTTTTTAAAGATACCATTTTTAAGACAACCCCCCACACTTCCAGGAAAAATAATGTACAAGAGATCCTGCCTATTGCTGTGATGTGTTAGCTGTAAATGGTTTTCTTTAAGCTATAATCTTTTGTCGGTGAGGTGGTAAACTATTGATGTTTCCTGATACTACAGTAAAATCACAAATGGAACTAATCAAAGGCATTCCATATATTTAAGGCCTTGAGAGTTTAGCTTCTAGAATAATCGGCTGCCCTCCATTTTACTTATTAATAGGCAGAAGTTCTGAGAAGAAGAGGGATATTGTAAGTTACTAGGGACAGCACCTTGCAGTTCGTTCTTTCCTCAGCCGCAATTGCATCTGACAGAGAAGGCTCTTCTGCTAATGTGAATCTGTTGCCCTCTCTCATTTTAGTCTTTCCATATTGAACTGGAAAACTATAATCTCAGTAATACCCTTCTAACAATTCCATATATGTCAGGTTAATAGTAATTCTGATCCTAATCATATGGGTGGGGTAGGCATTTTCATTTTTTTTTATTGATCTAGAAACAGGTTTTGGAGTGAGACAGTAAGAATAAGGCTCCAAGTGACAGAACTGGGGCTGTGTGGTCCAGCATGGTCCCCATCACACTGGTTAGTTACAATAACCCTTTGGAAGCAGATGGGGAAGCAGAGTCATGAGGAGATTAACTGACCTGCAGTTAAGAACAGATCCTGGTCTTTCTGGCCCTTGAACCATCTGGGGCCATTTCTCTGCTGTCCTACGGCTACCTCTGAAGTCTAGCAGGGTGAATACGATTTTGCAGAATTCAGTAATTGCAGACTCATGATTGTTCTCCATGTAATTTTTCCCCTACTTAGATTCCAATTTAAGAAATGGGGATGAAGCAAATGAGCACACACCATTGCTTGATGCATCTGTGGTGTTACCATGGTTACACTTTGGCAAGCTTTCCCATTTATTTTTTTTCCACTGATCTATTGGACCTGACTGAGCTAAATGGCTTGATTTTTAGTTTACCACTATTTAGGAAGTAGGTCCAAGATGACCTTAGTCTTTTAAAAACAGTGGCAAAATTGTGTTTGTCTATGTTTGTAAAAGTACTTGGTATTGATGTCCTATTTGTATGAAACGAGTAAATCAGGATTTTGGTGAGCGGAAATGGTATTTGTACTGAAAGAGAAGATACACCAGAATTTGCTGTGCCTTTCCATTATAAAGTGGGGAAGAAGATGAAAAGAGGCCTTCTTTGGCATGATGGGCTGTGTATACATGTATGTGTGTGTGTGTGAAGGTCATAAGTCAACCTTGGATGTCTTTTCTCAGGTGCTGAAAGCCTTGCTTTCAAGATAGGGTCTCTCACTGGAACCTAGGGCTTGCCAGTTAGGCTAGACTGGAGGGCTAGAAAGCCCCATGGAGCACTTGTCTCCCACTCCCCAGCACTAGGAAATTCCATGCCTGCCTTTTTATGTGCATGCTGGAGGTTGAATTCTGGTCCTCAGTCTTGCCCAGCAAGCACTTTATCTACCGAGCTACCTCCTAGTCCTTGATGTGCTATTTAACATGAGTAACCACAGTGAGGAACGGTTCTGTGTCAGGCTTGGATTACTCTGTCCACATTTGTGTTTATTTGATTCTTTGGCCCTGTGACTGGCAAAGCAGAAGTCTCTACCAACATTTTGTACTAATGGCTGTGGAAGCCCTGGATTAGGAGAATGAATCCTTCTGGTGTTACAGCAGGAAAGCAAGTTTTTATAATCTGTGTATTCCAGAAATTCTTGCAGTTTATACTCAAGTGACTTCAGCGTATGGAGGGTGATGTCACGAGCAGGAGTTTGCTGGTAGGGTGGTGGCTAATTTCTGCTCCTACACATTGTAGGAGGCTTATGGGTCATTCGAAATGAAGAAATAAAGCTCCTCAATTCCCAAGTTGTCCAAGCACCATCAGAATGCATATCATGACAGATGTCACCATTTAGAACCTAGTTTTATCCTCATTCCTAACAAAGATGGTACAGGTAGTAGTAATCCTATTTTATCAATAAGCAAAAGAACAACTGAGCTTTATTTCCTTCTAGTCGTGCTGCTTCTAAATGCCAGGTTACTCACTTCTCACCCACTGCTGTTGTTATCTTTTAATTTTTGAGCAGCTTCATTGAGATAAAATTCACATCCCATGTAAGCTGCCCGCTTAGTGTCTTCATCCAGTGCTATTTTTGTTAGAGTTATTATTCTTCAGTTCCTTTTTTCTCTTTATTCAAGAACTTGTACTTCTACAGTATAAATAAAAGGTCATCATGCTAGAAATTTAATTATATTTAACATCGAAAGTTACTCCACAAAAAAAGAGGACAGAAAAGAAAGCTAGATACAGAATGAGGCAGAAGTCTGGGTGGGAAGTCTGACGGCTGCTCTGACAGTGCTGTGGCCTGCATGGTGCAGGTCGCATAACTTCTCTGATGCTCTTTAAATAGAAATTGTGGTCTAGCTCCCTCAGTGCATCTCAGGCAGGCCTATGAGGTGGGTCTCTTGCAGATTTGTTCAAGTTTTTGACTTTCCAGCACATTTTTATCTCACACTTGAGAACCATGCAATTTGAGTTACCAACACAACAAACAAACAAAACACCTCATATTGTTTTAAGTTTACCATTTTGTGTTGTGTTGTACTCATAGCTATCCAGACTGAGGCACATACAGCTCATGGGCAGCAAGTTGGAGACACCTGCAATAAAAGACTCAGAAAAAGCCAATAGCTTGCTGAAGACCACAGTTAACAAGTAGGTCAGGATTAAATCAGGTTTCTGTAACTCCCAAGTCAGTGTAATTAATAGTAGCCTAAGTAGAGTAATATAGAACACGAACAGTACAGCTGGAAAGGAAAGATGTTTCTCTTTACTAAATTTATAGTCTTAGTTCTGTATTTTCTTATGGACAGAGGTGGTATAACACACCTTAAAAATAAGTATTCTTTCCAGGTGTGGTGGCACATACCTGGAGCCCAGCACTTGGGAGACTGAGGACGACTGTGAATTTAAGACCAACCTAGATTACATAGTTAGAACTTGTCTCTTTAAAAAAGAAATCTCTATGTCTCTGTCTCTTTGTGTGTGTGTGTGTGTGTGTGTGTGTGTGTGTGTGTGTGTGTTGAGACCCTGTCTTTAAAAACAAAGAGTAGTTGGGCGTGGTAGTGCACACCTTTAGTGTTGCACTGTGGAGCTTTAAATCTACAGACAGTGAAAGGAAGACTGCAGTGAGGTAATGATGCACATTGGAAACTCGAAGCAGAAGAGAAAAAACGATGGAAAATAAACTCCAGTTTAGCTGCTAATCAGATGCCTCATCCACATCTTAGTCCCCTGCATCTTCCTCATACACTTTGCTCCAGGCATCCAGGAGAGGCACTCCCTGTGCCTTGGCCACAACTCAGTATTTCTACCAATTCGTTAGTTAAATCAATTTAAAAAAATCGTTTCTAGGTGGGATCAAAAAAAAAAAAAAAAAAAAAAAAAAATCAAAGAGCAAAGGGATATTATGTATTGGTTGAACACTTGCCTAACGTGTGTGAAACCCAGAGTTTTTTCCCCAGTACTCAATCCCTCATGTGTGTGTGTGTGTGCATATATGTGTATATACATGCACATGTTTATATGCACATACAGGTATGCATATGTATATATATATTCTTATTCTCCCTGAATTTTTAAAGTAAGTTACTGGCACACACAATAGAATTTCAATAATGATTGTTCAGACTTTCAGGCATCATTATGTAGATTTCTTAGGACAACTAGATTTATCTTATTTCCCAATAGATCTCCTTTTTGCATTTGCGGGTTTGAAATACATGGGCTTGTCTCTCTGTTTCCTCCAAATCACTGGACTGATTTTCCTGACTCCCTCTCTTCCTTTTCTGTTCACATTCTGAACTCTGCCTCGTGTTTCAGTCACAGATTTCTACCCTTCTCTAGCACGTGTGTACCTTCTTATATGTGGCACATCCTGATGCCTTGCTTCCTCCTCTTTCCCTGGCCAGTTCTCAGTTTTCTTTTAAGATTCAACCTGGATGCCTCTTCCTTCATAAAGTCTTGCCTGACCTCCTCCATTGGGCTCAGTGTCCTCCTCACATCTCCCAAAGCCACACTTACCCTCTACCATGTCTGGAACCTGCATGGTGCCTGCCATGTGTTTATCTATTCTATTAGAATTAACTTGTTTATCTGAGCAAGATAGAGTATCTCCCTCAGTAACCCCCTGCACATGTGGCTATGTAGCTTGGTGGCTGGATAAATATTTGTTGAGGGTCTGGAGAGATGGCTCAACAGATAAGAGAACTGACTGCTCTTCCAGAGGACCTGGGTTCAGTTCCCAGCACACACATACATGGCAGCTAACAATTGTTTGTTACTCCACTTCCAGGGCACTTAACACCCTCTTCTGACCTCTGTGGGCATTGCACTGCATGGATGTACTTACATACTTGCAGACAAAACATCATACACATAAAATTAAAAAATAATAATAAATATTTGTTGAATGAGCAAAGGAAGAAATGGGGGAATATGTTTGTTTGCTATTTTTCTTGCTTTATTTTTTATTTTTTTCTTGGTCATGTGGCCTTGAAGAGCTGCTTTTGCACAGACTTTCAGGAAGAAAGGTGGCTGGGCTTAGAAGTTTGTGCCCTAAGTAGCATCAGAGATGACCATTCAGGACTTCACTGGTGGCTTGGTGGGCAACCCAAGCCTAAGAGAAAAGTCCTGGCTCCTGTGAGCTCCTGAGTATGGAGCTGGGCAGCCCTTCACAGCAGTTCCTAATTACAGTCTCTATTGCTGTACCTCCCATGATGATAGCCTTCCTGTTTTATGACTTCTTGTCTTCCTTGATGTGACAACATCTGAGATTGTTGCTTTGGAATGGCTGCGTTCCCTATGAGGATAAATGCCTCACCTGACAGGGCTTGTCATTTGCTGTGCTGCTGCTGTCAAACCAAGATGCAAGATGTGGCTCATGGCTCACTCTGCACTGTGGGTTCTCTGGAATGCTGAGCAGCAACCCCTTCATGCCTCCCACTTCTTGGGCCTCTGCTCTAGGGCTCATCTTTCCACACAGGCAAAGAAAGGTTACCTAAAAGGAAAGTATAAGTGGGGCCTGTTCTCTCGCTTAATAGTTTGTTGATTAAGGCTCTCCCTGATACCGAGACCATTGTAACTTGCCTAAGAGGTATTGATTATTAACTTAAAGGAGTTTACGAAGAGATTAAGTCTGTTTGATCTCTGAGACCATTTAAATTTGACGTGATAAACACAGGTGATCCTGATTTTATTTATAAAGGTGCTGTATTCAGACAGTTCAGCATCTGCCAATGTTGTCCATTATTTATTATCGTTCATGGGGCCATGGATTGCCTTGGGAACTATTTGGACCTATTATTTTTTCTCTTAAGCACAGTTATTTCCACTCTGACTTGCCTGAAATCAGCTCATTCTGCCGTAGTCTTTAATAATTAGAGCTGATGAGAGAAATTAGACCTTTTAATCAGCAAGAGGCCATGGGGCAAAGAAGCTGATTTGGGATAGTGACTTGTCTTCTGGAATGTATGTTGGTGTTCAGGTTGTGTTTAATGCTAGTGAAGTGTTTGTGACTGGCATTTGTGGAGAGTTCCACAAGTATCTGTAGGACTGACAAGGAGCAGGGCACTTGAAACTGACAGTGTTGACCTGACTGTCACCCTCTAACCAATGTGCTACCTAAAATTAAAAGAATTGCTTTGTTCTTTGTAAACCCTAGCCTGACTCAAAGCAATAATTGTAGTCACCTAGTTTTGTGACTTGCTGCGTCTCAGTACTCATCAGATGGACTGTCTGTCCTATCAACTCTCTTATCTAGGATGCATAGACTCTCAAAACCATTTCTCAAAGCACACACTGGTGCATGCCTTTAATCCCAGTACTTGGGAGGCAGAGGTAAGTGGATCTCTGTGAGATCGAGGCCAGCCTGGTCTAGGTAGTGAATTCCAAGCCAGCTGGGGCTATAGGCAGACCCTGTCTCAAAAAAAATAAAATAAAATAAAAATGAAGTAACACAAACAGCAACAAAAAATGAAACAACCCCAAACACCATCTTCTCTTCTTCCTCTCCAACTCCATTTGAATCTGTACGTCTACATGCATGCAGATATGGGTGCGTGATTATGCAATTGAGTGTGGGCAACAGAGGTCAACCTTGAATGTTGTTCCTCAAATCCATCCACCTTATTTTGTGGTACTCACAATTAATCTAGGCTCACTGTCCAGTGAGCCCAAAACCCTCCTGTTCCTGTTCCTGGGATTACAAGTGCACACTATCACCCCTGACTTTTTTCTTTATAGGTGGTGGGTTGCGGGGGGATTGAGGCAGTGTCTCCCTATAGTCTCAACTGGCCTGGAACTTGCTATGTATGCCAGCCTGGTCTAGATTCATAGAGGTCTGCCTGCCTCTGCTTCCCAATTGCATATATATGTTTGTGTGTGGCTATGTGCATGTGAGTATAGGTGTCCCCAGAGGCCAGAAGTAAAGGATCCCCTGGTGCTGGATTTATAGGTAGATGTGAACTAGTCAGTGTGGGTGCTGGGAACCAAACTTATGTCCTCTGCAAGAGCAGTATATACTCTTAACCGCCGAGCCAGTTCCCCAGATCCACTCCTTACTTTTTATGTGGGTGCTGGGGATTCAAACTCGCGTCCTCGTGCTTATGCAGCAGTCACTTTACTGACTGGGCTATCTTCCCAGTCCTCCAGTTGATTCATTTACATCATTTGTCTCGTCAACTCACCTGTGTTCATTTTTTATAATGGAGCAGGAATTTGTTTTCATCACCTCTGAACTCTTATGGTGAATTCTTATGCTTTCAGTGTATTTTATACTTTTTCTAATGCTCAGCACAGTGTTAATAGGTAGCAGTGTAAACACTGCTGCCCATGTCAAGGGCATTTCACCTCTGCTTGCTACTTTGGTTCTTACACAGAGCTTCCTATCTCACTGTAAATAAAGTGGGATAGATTTTTTACAAAGTCCTACGTAGTTCAGGTAAGGAGTTTTGTACCAAATTTTAAAGACATGATTTTAGAAAAAAATACTTTCTGCATAAATATGATTTGGAGTTAAAAGAATGGGGTTGATGGAAGGTGAAGTTATTCATTTGGTAGAATGCTTGTCTAGCATTCAGAAAGCACTGGATTCAGTCCCCAGCTCTGGACATGGCAATGCATGCCTATAATCCCAGCACATAGTAGATTTAAGACCAGCCTGAGTTCCATGAGACCCTCTCCTCCCCCACTGAAAAAGTCTGGGATCAAATAACTGTAAAGAAATTCTCATCCATATGACTATCTGATGGGACACCGAAAGTTGTAAAGGCTGCAGGGCAGTCCTCTGCTACTCTAAACTTTCCTTCACTGTGGTAGTGGCATGGATCTGTGATTGCCTCTTGCCGACAGAGAAGTAAGGTCCAGTGCGAGAGTTCTGAGAGGGGCCTTCTATTCCTGGCATCTTTCCTCTTGGGCTCTGCCTGCTCCTGGGAAGCACCTGCTCACTGTGGCTCCAGACCATGAGTTTGATAGGTACAGGTCTCATGGTAAGATACTGGTTTCATGATCTGCCCAGACACAGGGGGATTCCTCTAATTTTGTTGTGATTTATTAACAAACTGAATACTAGTAAAGATCTAAAGGTATTTCCTGTAACATACATTTTATTAGCAATAAAACTGCCATTGGTTACAGGGCATTGTTTGTTCTGGTGCGTGTTGGTGATTTTTATTGATGGTCTGATGTTTTCTTTATTTGTGTCTCTTTCTCATTTTATGTATTGTATTAGTTTTTCTCCTTGGAGGTCATCAAGACTGACTTTCATTCAAGATCTACTATGAAACTCTAAATTCTACACCTGATAGGCAGCTGTCGTTTAGCCCTCAGAGCCAGTAGAGTCTGGGCATCATATTACTACCATTTTGTGTTTCACAGTGGGGGTGGCAGGTATAGCTAGCATTACATATGAGGTATAAAGAGGGATCAGAGAGTCTGGGAACTCACCTAACATCATGCTTTTAACATAAAAGTTAATAACAAAAGAAAAACAAGTAGGTATTACTGAATTCACCCAATATGCCAGAAACTCACTGAACACTTTGCCTCAGCATTTCTTTTAATCCTCTTAGCAGTCTTTTGACAAATACATTATTTTAAAATTATTTTTGATGGTTTTTATTTTATGTGTATGAGTGTTTTACTGGGATTTATGTAAGTACACCATGTGTGTGCTTGTTGCCCAGGGAAGCCAGGAGAAGGTGTTGACTCTCCTGGAGGTGGAGTTGCAGATGATTTGTGAGCTACCATGTGGGTGCAGGGCCTTGAATCCGGCTACTCCGTAAGAGAAAGTGCTCTTAACCACTGAGCTATCTCTGCAGCCCCCAAAATAAATTCTTATATCCATTTTCCAGGGGAGAAAATGAGGTTTCAGGTGGGCCCAGAGCATATACTTGAAAAACTGAATTTTATTCTACCCAATAATAATAAAATCATTATTTAAAGAGTCTCTCTCTCTCTCTCTTTTAACCTTCATTTGTCATATGGTTTATGGAGCAACAGTGTGTGTATAATGGATAAGAGCATCACCATAAAGCTGCTGTTGCCTCAGACCCCTTTCTGGTTCTAGTCAATTCTCCTGGACTCCCTCACTGCCATTGTGTTGCTGGTACTTGACAAGGAGATGCTGAGTCTGTAGGCACTGCTCACCTGTGGTGCACACACATACTTGCAAGCAAAGCATTCATATGCAAACAATAAGCAAAAATAAATCTTTTAAAAAAGAGACATTGTTTTTCATGATCCTGGAGGCTGGTATTAAGGTGCCTTCTGACAGAGAGAGCAGGATAAAACCCTGCTCCCCCACTTTGTTTCAAGTCCCTGCTTAGGATGAAGAACCCATTCCTTCCATAAAGACATCAGTCCAGGCTAGCTAGATGGTTCACTGGGTGAAGGCATTTGCCACACAAGTCTAGGGACCTGAGTTCAGTTCCCAGAACCTGAGTAAAGGTGAAAGGAGAGAACTGATTCCACACTATTGTCCTCTGATCTCCATATGCAGCTCACATACATAACATGCATACACATGTACAATAATAATAACTATATTTTTAAAAAGGACATCAATCTGTTCCTTAGGAGGGACATTAGGCTTCAGTTCCCAGGGGTTATTTCTCCATCACGTGGGGAGCACATGTAAACCACAGAAACACTGTGTAATTGGAAGATGCCCCTCTTTGTGAGGAAGTTACATTTCTAAAAAATGATGTTCCAACATTTGTTGAGTAATGACCCAATGCTAGATGCTAGGCAAGAATATGGTGAGATTAATAATGGGATGATTCAGCCAATAACAGACTCAAAACAGCACATTCTCTGCATATTCCCAGCATCAGCTAATTCCCCAACGTTCTTTGTCTTTGTATTTCTTATTATATGTTGTTAACCCTAATTGCCATTGAACAGTTGCTGAGTGGATAGAGTCACAGAAGAGAAAAAAAATGGCAAAAAATTACAAACTTAAAAGCTTATAGCACTGGTCTTGATTTATTTTTTTAAATAAATGATTTATTGAGGATTTCATACACGCATATAAGGTGTTTTGATCAAATCCATGCCCACTCCCTCCCCTCCATCTCCTCTCATATCTCCCCATCACTTTTTTCTGATAACTTCATGTACTCTTTCTTCTTCTTTGATTTATTTTTTTATGGGGGCTTTTGGCTACTCTAACATTCCCCCCCCTCTGAAGAGGTAACCGCAGAATCTTTTAAGGATTTGATAAAAGCTCCCAAATATTTCAATATTTTTGGCCTTTGGAATGGAGTATGTTGCTAAAAGGCCCAAGGACATTGTGAGTTTTAGCCAAGAAATTAACTACTTTTCTTTGGGGTCTTTTCAACCTAACTGCCTAGCCAATTCCTACCTCCTATTCTTATCACACCATCCTCTGAAGAGGTTACCCAAATTGCCAATAGGGAATTGGGACGCAGACCACTCTGGCTTCTTCCATGCTGAACAGGGACTTAGGGTAAGGCAATTGGAGTACCCCCTTCAGTGGGTCTATTTAAAAGACTCCCAGATTGCATAACTTTT
>NW_008331995.1:2828176-2833467 GCF_000622305.1 Nannospalax galili | reverse complement strand
TCATTTTTCCAGTAGTATGTTGGGTTACTATCTGGAAGAGCCTTTATCTATCCTGGCCAACAACTCGACTGAAGGTATCGCCTGTCTGGCTTTGCTGTTTGTCAAGTAACTTTTAGTGGTGAAAGAAAGTCTTTGAATTGTGAATAGGAGATGTGAAGGAGAAGGCAAGAGTAAGTAGCATTAGAAGTTCTAGACAGGGAACTAGAAAAAAGTCAGAACAGGGCAACTTTCCAATGTTCTTGTGAAAGTCCATTGGAATTTATTGACAAGGGCTTCCAAAAGCATCCCTCTGTTGGGTTCCTCCTCATTTTTCTTTTGTCTTCCAAGGCTGGACTCTAGAGTGATGGATTCAGGATTTGCTTTCAGGTATTTTGATAGCTGTTGGAGTGTTTAGAATCAGTGTCAGTCCCCCTCAAAGGCTTCTAGATAGGGGGAGAAAACAAATTTATCCATCATTTTAGAACAATAGCTGGCTGTCTCCCTTAGCTACAGGTAGGCACTACAGTATTGGAGACCAAGATTTGACGTCTTACATCTGAGCAGCCCTTTCTGGTTAGAAACAAGATCATCAATGAGAAATAGTTGTCTAAATAACTTTTCGTATAGACTTAAGCCTAATGTGTGGGAAGTGTAATCCCTTGGGCACTTAAAGAAATATACTGATGACTTTACTCTTTGGTTATACTTTCCTTTTGGGTATTTAAGACCATATACTTGGCCCAAATAAATCAATTTGTTTTTACACTTAAGGTCATTTGAAGATCTGTTCCTCAGGGGTCACATGGGCTTAGGTGGAGCCCCTGGCTCCTTTCTTTTATGTCTGGCTTCACTTGGAAGCATGAATGAGATGTTTCCTCTGAGTTGACCCTCCTCTTTGTAGACTGGACACTGGCTCAAGTCCATCTTGTGTGGTCTCCATGTCCTCCCTGAATGAGAGGAAAGGTGACTCACCACAGTTACAGGACATTTTTAGAGATGTTCCATAGTCCCCTGGAACTTAGTCGACCTTGGAGGGCAAGGGGTGAAAACTGTCCTTTAAGTCCCTCTGACTACATTAGTTTAGGCCTCAAACTCCGGCTGTTAAACATCCAATAAGTTTAGTTCCACCAGTCTGGTACTTTTAATTATCGTGTGCTATGTAGATAAGGCTTGGGTAAAAAACCAAATATTCTCTGATCAACCTTGACCAGATATATATTTTGTTCCTCAAACTATTTGACTAAGCTATGACCACAGAAATTTTAAGATTATGTGTATATTATTTTTGTCTCATCCTTTATATATCATAACAAACCTACACAGACCTTCATCACTTGCTTAGGCTTTCTCATTTTTTTCTATTTTGGAAAATATCTCCATTCCTGTATCCTTTTAACATCTTTTACATTCTCATTTTCTTTTTTTGAAAAAAATAATTATGAGACATAATAGCATTAACAAAATTTCCATCTGTTGTGAGACTTCTTTTCCTGAGGATGCTAAGCAATATTTATTCCCTTTTAAGGTTCTAGTGTCAAGTGAATGTTTGATTAAAGTTTTACTGGGGAATCAGTGAATTTATTGAGCTTACTTACTGAGATAACTGAGGGGTTGCTGAGGTATATGTATGACCTGAGGGTATGCACACTGGAAAGCCTTTACCCAGTATGGGTCATGCCTTCTCTTCCTAGCCTTCCCCAGATTGTATATTTTAGCCCTCCCCAAATCCAGGAGGCCATGTGTGATTAGGGCCAAATTACATACAGTTCGCTGGGGAGAGTGGCTGGATTCTCCCGTGAGGGTCTAATGACCCTGCTTGGCCCTCCTTTAATGAATGAGCACAACTGTCAACAAACCCAATTGTGACTATGTTTAGCAATCAGGCTCAGCTGAAGTAGTGATGATGGTAGTTATTTCATGGAGAAGGGACTGCTGTATAGCATCATCTTATTAAAAGGACCTGGAATTTAAAAGGATTTGGTGCTAGGATCCACATATGAGGGAGAACATATGTCGATTTTTTTTCTGAGTCATGTGTTACTTCACTTAGTATCACAGTTTCTAGATTCATCCATTTACCTGCGAATTTCATTATTTCATCTTCTTTACTGCTGAATAGAACTCCATTGTGTAAATATACCACATTTTTGGTAGCCACTTGTCAGTTGAGGGGCACTTAGGTTGCTTCCATCTGTTAGCTGTGGTGAAAAGAGCAGCAACAAACATGGTTGTACAAGTGTCTCTACAATAAAATCAGTCCTTTGGGTATATGCCAAGGACTGGTATAACCGGGTCATATGGTAGGTTCATTTTTAGTTTTTTAAGAGTTCTCCACACTGTTTTCCATAGAGGTTGCAAGAGTTTGCAATCCTACCAGCAGTGAATGAGCGTTCCCTTTTATCCACATCCTCGCCAGTATTTGGTATCATTTGTTCTCCTGATCCTAGCCAGTCTGATTGGGGTAAGGTGATACCTTAGGGTGGTTTTAATTTGCATTTCCCTAATTACTAACGATGTTGAACACTTTTTGAGATGTTTCTTAGCCATCTTTATTTCTTCCTTTGAGAACTCTCTGTTTAGATCTTTAGCCCATCTTTTAATTGGGTCATTTGGTTTCTGGATTCTTTGTTTTTTGAGTTCTTTATATATTCTGGATGTTAAACCTCTGTCAGATATGTCACTGGTGAAGATTTTTTCCTATTCTGTGAGTTTTCTCTTCACTTTTTTGATTTTTTCTTTCATTATACAGAAGCTTTTTAGTTTAATGAGGTCCTACTTGTGGATTGCTGACCTTAATTCCTGAGCAACTTCTATCTGACTTAGAAAATCCCTTCGTACACCTATATCTTGTAAGTTACTGCCAATATTTTCTTCTAATAGTTTCAGGGTTTCCAGTTTCACATTGAGGTCTTTGTTCCATTTGGAGTTGACTTTTGTGCAATGGTCTTGATTTATATGTGTCAGTTAATAGAATAAAATATAGTTTGACTGGTGTTTTTAATTTAAGGTTCTCAGGGATGTAGAAATTATGAAAATCATAGGAGTTTAAACATAATTAAAATTGATGTAATTTTAAATTCTTACATTTTTATTATATGTGTATGAATACATGCACACAGGTGCATGTGTGTAAGTGCACCTGTGTCATGCAATGCCCATGGAGGCCAGAAGATGGCATTGGATTCCCTGGAAATGAAGTTATGGAAGGTTGTAGCCGCCAGTCAGTGCTGGGATCTGAACCTGGGCTCTCTACAAGAGCAGCCAGTGCTCTTAACTGCTGAGCCATCTCTCCAGCCTGAGTAGGTGTAATTTGTAATCTTATTTTAAAAGATGTGTGACCATATTTTGCCCCTTAATAACATTTATCATTAATTCAGTGCCTACGATATACACCAGACACTGTGCTAATTGACTTAGAAGTTATGTTTTTTGCTTTGCTTTGTTTTGTTTTGTTTTGTTTTGTTTTGAGACATGGTTCTCTGTGACCCTAGCTGGCCTGGAACTGTGTAGACAAGGCTAGGCTGGCCTCAATTTCACAGAGAAATGCCTGCCTCTGCCTCCTGAGTCCTGGGATTAAAGGCATGTACCACTGCACCAAGGGACTCTTTTATCTATTCTTAGTGTGGCAAGTGAGTTATGGACAATTTTGTCCAGTGGTCTGTCCTGGGACACACAGTTCATTCACAGTAGGATTCATGTGCAAACCCTATTCTCACCACCACCAGAGTTCAAGCTGTTGCATTGTTTCTCTGCCTGCAATCACCTTAAAGAGCAGTTTTTAAAATTAATGTACTGAATTTTAAAGCATCTTCTCTTAATAACATATGGATTAGTCATTGGCTGAATGCAGTATACTAATATATCTATTTGGCAGCCGTGTTAATTTATTTAATTGCTTTATAATTTTAGCTGACATTTTCCATCAAGATTTGTTGCAATTATAAAGCAATTTCCACAGTAATTTATGAAGGTGCATGAAAGTTTTCATAGTGTCCTTACCATTTATTATGTAATGGAAGATTTTACTATATTTTAGTTTTCCAAAAATCATTTAAGTTCAAAGAATAAAATACAGTATACTTAAAAAGTATTCTCAGCATTTGTCCCCAGGAACCATTTGGACCTGGTCCCTCCCTTACCTCCCTCTGCTTCTCTGGGCTGCACCAGCCTCTCTCCTGGGTAAGTCCATCACACCCTCCACGCCTTGACTCCCCTAGCCTTAATCACCCTCCCATCTCCCACGTGGGTCTCTCCTCCTAGCCTGGGTACCATCTCATTCCTTGTCTTAGCACCCCAGACACTGGGGGAACCACCATTGCTTCCTGATCCTTTGCATCCAGACCAACCCAGTTCCTTCTTGTGGTCCCTAGGAGCCCTCTGGGCCTGGTCCTGTCTTCACCTCCCTCTGCTTCTCTGGGCTGCAAAACCTGCCAGTCTCTCTCCTGGGAGCCCTCTGGGCCTGGTCCCACCCTCAACTCCCTCTGCTTCCCTGGGCCTGCACAACCCACCAGCCTCTCTCCTGGTCCCCAAGAGCCCTTGGGGCCTGTTCCCACCCCCATCTCCCTTTGCATCTCTGGGTGGCATGGCTACCAGCTGCCTGAGACCAGCATCTTTCCTGGGCCCTGCTCCCAGGCCAGTCCAACCCCCTAATCCCTGAGGACAACATTTTTCCTTGAGGGATCCAGACCTTAGGAGAAAGCCTGAGACCATCTGATCCTCATCTAACTTGAGCCTCTGTGGGAACTCCTGAAGACAAAAGCAATCTGGCCACTCCAGTATATAATCAGAAGAGAGAACAGGAAGCTTAGACGAACCAGCTTTTCATTTTCATGCCCAAAAAGTAAACCACAAAGGCACATAAAGTTTACAAAAAGAAGCAGACCTAAACTTGAAAGCTTGAGTCTCACACAAGAATCAGAAACTACAAAAGAAATTCACATGTCAAAATCACAGAGAAAAAATAATAACATGAAAAACCAAAATAACATATCCCTACCAAATACTAATAGTCCACTAGAGGAGTACAGTGAGAACCCTGTAGAGATAATGCAGGACATGGAACTCAAAAGAACAATTATAAACATGATAAAAGAATTCAGTGAATTTAAAGAGCACACAAAGAAATCAAAGAACTAAACACTAGAAATATTGAAGTTCTGAATGAATTCAGAAAACAGAAATATTGAAGAATACTCAGGCTGAAATGAAGAAAGAAGTGAAACACTCAGCAAGCCAATTAGAAACGACAGGAGAAAGCCTCAACAATAGGATGAACGAAATGGAAAACAGAATATCAAGACTGGAAGATAAAG
>NW_008331995.1:2827023-2827728 GCF_000622305.1 Nannospalax galili | reverse complement strand
AGCTGAAGAAAGGAATGACTATACCCAAGGGGTTGCGGAAAGAAATCCAATTAAAGTATAACTGTAGAAAAGTACAGCTGTATCAAGAATGTGAACACAAATAAAAATGACAGGATTCAATGCACATCTTTCATTAATAACTTTAAATATTAATGGACTGAACTCCCCAGTCAAAAGACACAGACTACATGAATGGATTAAGAAACAAAACCCATCTTTTTGTTGTCTGCAAGAAACTCATCTCACTTTCAAACACATGCACTATCTTAAGGTAAAAGGATGGAAAAAAATATACCAAGCAAATGGCACTAAGAAAAAAGCAGCCATTGTAATTCTAATATCTGACAAAATAGACTTTAAACTAAAACTAATCAGAAGAGATAAAGAGGGCCACTTCATTCTGATCAAAGGAACAATAAACCATGAAGATATTACAATCATGAACATATATTCACCAAACTCTGGTGCACCCAACTTCATAAAAACAATACTACAGGACTATAAGACCCAGATTAATCCCAATTCATTGATAGTAGGGGAAGTCAGTACCCCACTCTCTCCATTAGATACATCAACAGGGCAGAGATTAACAGAGAGACATCTGAATTAAACAATACCATATATCAAATGGACCTAATAGACATCTTTCGATTATTCTACCCAAACACCAAAGAATACACTTTCTACTCAGCACCTCATGTATGT
>NW_008331995.1:2825836-2826107 GCF_000622305.1 Nannospalax galili | reverse complement strand
ACAACCAAAAAAGAAAACTATAGACCCATATCTTTAATGAACATAGATGCAAAAATTCTCAACAAGGTACTTGCAAACCACATACAGACACACATCAAAAAGATCATCCACCATGATCAAGTCAGCTTTATCCCAGAGATGAAGGGATGTTCAATATACATAAGTCAATAAACGTCATAAACCATATAAATGGGCTCAAAAACAAGAACCACATGGTCATCTCAATAGATGCAGAGAAGGCCTTTGACAAAATTCAACATGCTTTTATGTT
>NW_008331995.1:2820488-2825747 GCF_000622305.1 Nannospalax galili | reverse complement strand
AGAAAAACTGGAAGCATTCCCATTAAAATCGGGAACCAGGCAAGGCTGTCCACTATCTCCACTTCTCTTTAACATAGTGCTTGTAACTCTTGCAAGAGCAATAAGACAATAGTAAGAAATTAAAGGAGTAATAATTGGAAAAGAAGAGATCAAATTATCCCTTATTGCAGATCATATGATATTATATCCAAGTAACACCAAAAATTCCACCAGAAAACTCCTAGAAATTATTAACATGTTCAGTAAAGTGGCAGGTTACAAAATTAACCTACAAAAGTCTGTAGCCTTTCTATACACCAATAACAAGCAATCAGAGAAAGAGCACATAGAAACATTTCCCTTCACAATAGCTCCAAAAAAAAAGAATATATCTCGGAATAAACCTGACCAAAGACATTAAAGAGCTCTACAGTGAAGCTTTTAAATCTTTAAAGAAAGAGATTGAGGAAGACATCAGAAGATGGAAGGACCTCCCATTCTCATGGATTGGAAGAATTAATATTTTGAAAATGACCATCCTACCAAAAGTCATTTGTAGATTCAATGCAATGCCAATCAAAATCCCCATGACATTTTTCACAGAATTGGAAAAAAACATCCTAAGATTCATATGGAAGCACAAAAGTTCTCAGAGAGCCAAAACAACCCTGAGCACTAAGAGTAATGCCGGGACATTACTATACCAGATTTTAAGCTGTATTACAGAACTATAGTCATAAAAACAACATGGTACTAGCACAAAAATAGACCCATAGATCAATGGAATAACATTGAAGACCCAAATATGAGAACATGCAATTTCAGCCACCTGATATTTGACAAAGGGGCCAAGAACATTAACTGGAGGAAAGACAGCATGTTCAGCAAATGGTGCTGGCAAAACTGGATCTCCACTTGTAGAGCCCATGTGACCCCTGAGGAACAGATCCTCAAACAGCTTTAAGAGTAAAAATAAACTGGTTTATCCGGGCCAACTTTATGGCCTTAAACATCCAAAAGGAAAGTATAATCATAGATTAAAGGGGCCAATATAATTTTTATGAGTCCATATGTATAGCTAAAGACTACATAACAAACAGCAATGCCAGATAGGAGGTACCTTCTTTTGAGTTGTTGGCCAGGGTGGCCCAAGGGACTCCCAGATAGTAACCCAGCATAGAACTGGGAAAATGAACAGCAGACCCCAATCTTATCTAAAGGAATATTGACAAGTGATCGATGCTAGATGAGCAAAAGCTGACCTTCCTAAAACAAAGACCTCTAGATAGGCTGACTAGATTCACCAGATGGACAAGTAGTGGGGAATGGTTGGGGGTGCTGACAACCCAATGGGCAGTAGCAGGGATAACACAACATAAGGGCTCTAGTGTCGGGGGGAGGCTATGGGAAGGTGCCATCTGGGATGTGAGTTGTGTAGTTGAGTAAGATGACTTGGGATGTTTTGTGTGATATGAAATTTTAAAAAATGAATTATATTTGAGGAGGAAGCATAAAAATTTATGTCATGTTAATTAATAGAGATGATAAACATTATCATTGAAATCTACCCAATGACTTTATAGACATACACAAGCGCCAAGGATCCGAGTGCAACCAAACATTACTAGTAATAATCAGATATATACTGATGAGAGACACATGCGCCAACATCTCAGTGTTATTAGTGAAAACAATGAGTCTTTCTGGAAGAAACGGTGTATTTTAAAATGAAATGGAGATCTTTTTTAAAGGTTAAAAACTCATTCAATTTTATGTCTTACAGGGCTTAATACTGAGTTCAATATTTTATAACCTTATTAATTCAGTAGCGAACCTAAAAATTTTATAAGCACTTTTGAAAAAGATGTATCTTTGTTCTGGAAACTATCATTGCCTATGTTAAAGCTGTAATGAAATGCTTCTAAAAAAATTAAAAAATAAAAAAAATTTTTAATGGTTAAACTTTTATTTTCTTAAGTTTAAAAGAATACAGCATATACAGTAACGAACGTGTTTCAGTAGGGTGTTTTCATACGTAGTAACGTGTTTCAGTAGTGTTTTCATACATAGTAACGTGTTTCAGTAGGGTGTTTTCATACATGATAACGTGTTTCAGTAGGGCGTTTTCATACATGAACGTGTTTCAGTAGGGCATTTTCATACACGGTAACGTGTTTCAGTAGGGCGTTTTCATACATGAACGTGTTTCAGTAGGGCATTTTCATACACGGTAACATGTTTCAGTAGGGCGTTTTCATACACGGTAACGTGTTTCAGTAGGGCGTTTTCGTACATGAACGTGTTTCAGTAGGATGTTTTCATACATGGTAACGTGTTTCAGTAGGGTGTTTTCATACATGAACGTGTTTCAGTAGGGTGTTTTCATACATGAACGTGTTTCAGTAGGGTGTTTTCATACATGGTAACGTGTTTCAGTAGGGCGTTTTCATACATAGCATGTTTTTGTTGACCCTCTGCTACTCCCCTAACCCACCCTTCTGCCCCTTCTGTTGCTCCTTTTCCTCCCACTCAATAACTTCCCTTGGGACTTCAAGTCATATTTATTCTGTTACCCTTCCTCTCCCCAAGACTTCTTTTCCTCTGTCCTGTCTCATGAACTTCTAGATTCGTGGTACAAAACTCCCCCTTAAAAAATATTTTTTAAAAAAGTATTCTCCTTGTATCAACTTCATTCAGTGGAAGTATGTAGAAATAGGACTGAGGATTTGTTCAGGTGGTGGAGTGCTTACCTCCTTTGTGTGAGGCCATAGGTTTACCCCCAGCACTGCAGAAAACCTGCCATGGTGTTTGTATTCGTCATAGTCAGAGTCCTCCAGAGGAGAAGAACTGGTAGAATTAATAAATATTACACAGGGGATTTACTCATTTGGTTTCCATGATACTGGCTGGGTAGTCCACCAGGGACTGTTTGCATGCTGGAGAGGTCAGTACTGGTAGCTGCTGAGTCCATGAGGTAGTCCCAGCCTGGAGGATTCCTGGAGAGCCACTGGCCTTCAGTCCATGATGGAAGGCTGAAAAGGCTGGGTTCTGGATGCCAGTGAAGGATGGCTGCTGCAGCAACAGAATAGATGCACTCAGTAGCTAGGAGCCAAGGCAGCAGGTAGTAGCAACCCTGCTTCTCCATAAGGCCTCTTTATATGTAGGCCTCGTGGAAGGTGCTGCCCACTCTGAGGGAGGGACTTCCCATCAGTCAATCCTTCCAGGAACATCCTCACAAACCCATTTATATCTGTGTCTCTTAATTGATCCCAGATCAAATGAAACTGACACTCAGATTAACCATCACAATTGTACCCTCTGTAATCCCAGTTCTCAAGAGGTAGAGGTCCAGGTAAGGATGCTTTTCTTCTTCTGAGCTGATTGGCTTACCTAAAGCCCATGAAGTAGGACAGTAGAAAGATGGCTCAGTAGTTAAGAGCACTTGCTGCTCTTTCAGAGGAACATGGCTGACAACTGCCTGTAACTTCCGGAGATCTGACACCCTCTTTTGGCCTCCACTGGCACTTCCGCACACTGCACATGTACAAACAAGCAGGTATTCTCTCTCTCTCTCTCTCTCTCTCTCTATGAGGAGTTCAAAGTCATCCTCAGATACATAGTAAGTATGAAGCCATCCTGGGATACATGAGACCCCATCTCAATCATATATATACATATATATATATATATATATATATATGTAAAAGGAAATAAAAATGTTTTAAAGGCCATGATGTAGAATGGGCCTCTTAAACATTTTCCACTTGTAGCCCCTTTCTGCTTGAGAAATTTTTTCTATGACCCCAGGAATATAGATATGTAGAATAGGTATAAAATCAACCATTTACTGTTAAGGAATTATAAAACAACTTATTTTAAAACAATTCTTTGCTATACATATATTTTTTTCATTTACTAAAAATAAAAGTAAGTTTACATAGTAAGCAAGATGGATATGTTTGTTTATATTTACATAAAGAAGCAAACCTTAGCTAAATATTTGATACTTCTAGTATCATCCTCATTTACAAGTGAGAGAACTGAGGCTGATAAAGTTGACTTCCCTACAGTTTTGAAATAGGACTGAGCTGGGTGTGGTGGCACACGCCTTTGATCCCAGCAGAGGAGGCAGAGGCAGTCCAATCTCTGTGAACTCAAGGCCAGCCTGGTTTACATAGTGAGTTACAGGCCAGCTGGGGCTATAGGGAGACCCTGTCTCAAAAAGACCAAAAAAAAGAAAAGAAAAAAGAAAAAGGACTGAAACAGGAGCAGCCAGCTACCATTCATAACCATGTTTCTTCTTTCTAGAATATGGGTGTGTATAGCTTTGTGTGTACCTATATAGATATTGCCAGAAAGTAACTTAGGAGTAATCATTTTAAGAAAAATTTGTTAATGAGGTTTTAGATGAATATAAAAGTATTCATAGAATAATAATTAGTATTATTAGTATATATTAAATGCTTGCTCTTCATATATCAGGTTTTATTCTACTACAGTATAATAATCTGTTTAACCCCCATGATGAGCCTATAATATAGGGGCTTTTATTCCCCACGTTTAAGGAAATTGAGGAATAGAGGGGCTAAATCACTTACTCAGAATTTTACTGCTTATAAATGGTAGGGCTGTGCTGTGTTATTCTGTAAGTTTCATTCTTATTCAGTAGCTCATGCCACCTATTATACAGAATATTAAAAAGAAAAGAATCAGTAATTAAGCATGTTCCTTTTCTTATTAGGTATGTATTTTTTTCTTCTCAAAGGCACCACAGTATACAAGTCTAAGGGCTGCTATTCAGCTTTCATCTGTGATTGATGTCTTTGGGCCCTTTGTCATGGCCCTGACTACATTGCCTTAAGCGGTAGCCCAGTTCCAGTAGTGAATACTCTGCTAGAGAGAGTAGAATCAGAGAGAGAGTAGAACCGAATTGCCATTCATTTTGAAGTACATGTCACAAAGATGCTTTCCTTTTTTAAAATTTAATTTTATTAATTTTATTATTTTTATTTTCTGTGTATGAGCATATTGCCTGAACGCGTATAAGTGTACCCATGTTGTGCAATGCCCTCAGAGCTCAGAAAAGGGTGTCCATCCCCTAGAACTGCAGTTATAGACAGCTGTTAAGCTGACATTTGGGTGCTGAGACCTGAACCTGGGTCTTCTGCAAGAGCAGCCAGTGCTTTTTATCACTGAACCATCTCTCCAACCTGAGCTCTTCATTTTTTTTTTTTTTTTTTTCTTTGCAGAGGGAGAACTCCCAAATCCCTTCTATTAAGC
>NW_008331995.1:2807930-2820473 GCF_000622305.1 Nannospalax galili | reverse complement strand
TTTTGTTCTTTTTGAGACAGGGTCTCCCTGTAGCTCCAGCTGTCCTGGAACTCACTATAGAGACCAGGCTGGCCTTGAACTCACAGAGATCCTCCTGTCTCTGCCTCCTTAGTGCTGGGATTAAAGGCATGCGCCACCACGTCCAGCTAGCTCTTTGTTCTTAATCCTGCTCAGTAAAGAATTGGGATTCTGTTGGTTATGATTTCAATCTGAAGTACTCCTCCCCCACTTCATATTGTAAATACTTTCTTCCGATCTGACTTGTGCTGTTTTGGGAGGCTGTGGAACCTGTAGGAGATGGGGCCTGGCTGGTGAATGTAATTCACTAGAGACAGGCTTTGAAGGGTATACTTGTCCCTAGTTCTTCCCTCTCCCTTTACCCCTTGTCTGATATCATGTGAATAGCCTCAGTCACTCTTCCCACCTCTGTGAACTGAGTCACTCTACCATGCTTTCCCTGCTGTGATGGACTAAAACCCGCTGAAACTGTGAGCCAAAAGAAATCTATCCTCCTTTAATTTGTTTCTTTCAGGCATTTTGGTCATAGTGACACAAACGTAATAAAGTATTAGAATTATTTTAATGGGTAGCAATGCACCTTAACACTCTCCCTCCCTCTATCCTCCCTCCCTTTCTTTCATTCCCCAATTAAAACATCCAGTCATTTTCTATGTATCCATTTCTCTGCCCACTGGAAAAGTACATATTAAACAGCAGCACCAAGCACATGATGGGTCGGGCATTTAGCCTTAGAGGTAAGCTGGGTAAATTTCCTGTTTTCAGGGAGCTTCCTGTATAGTAGGGAAGACAAGCAAGTGTATAGAAGATCTCATGCTTTGATGAGCCCATGGCTGAAGGACACATAGAAGAGGTAGCAGCTTCGAGACCAAAGGATCAGTGTGACATGAGATGTGACATAGATATCAAAGAGGTTGAAGGGGGAGGACACTGGCAAAACCGGGAAACATTTACCTCATCTGAGCATGAGACCCCAGGAAATAGCTGCCCTGTGACCATGGGCACAAGACCCCAGTTAACATCTACCCTAGTGAAGTATTCCAAGCTCCCTGGCCCATCCCAAAGATTTCATAGTCCTGTGGTGGAGCTTGCGCCTCTTCAGTGTTGAAACATCATTTCTGCTTTTGATGATCCAGAAACATTTAAAACCAAAACAAACTGCTGCAGCAAAATTTAGGAGATGATTTTAGTGTTTGCTTTCAATTAACTCCTTAAATACACATAACAACACAGTAATATTTTGCTATTCATTAATTATGTAATCAGTGTATTCGATACTTCTTTGTTGTTGTGATAAAACACCATGACCAAGGCAATGTATAGAAAGAAGAGTTTATTTGGGCCAAGAGTCCATCATAGCATGGCATGCAAGCAGCTGGCATGGAGGAGCAGGAAACTGGGGGCTCACATCTCCAGTGCTCATCAGGGAGCAGAGAGACAGAATCCAGAAGTGGTGCCAGATGATGAACTCTCAAAGCCTACTTACAGTGACATGCTTTGTCCAGAAAGGCCACACCTCCTGAACCTCTACAAGCAGCACCACCAACTGGGGACCAATATGTGAACCTATGGGGACATTTCTCATTCAAACCACTACAATATCTATAGTCTTAACACAATACATTAAATATGTAATAGCCTGGTAATAGGCTTCAGGATTAAATATCCTGCTTTCTGTTTGGTGCATCTTCATAATGTAGGTATAGCTTTATTTGAAGACTGCATCAAATGTAAAAATTTGGTCTATGATGAATAGAAACCTGAGCCAAATGATCTTGGCCTTGCTCATCCTGGGCAACCCTTGACAGGAATAGGATCTTTGGCAGCTTTAGGCTTGGCTTTAGTTGCTTGTTAAAGGAAGGAGCCTGCAGAGGGTAATTGACAAGTTTCCAAGGACTCCCTTAGTGAACAAAATGGTCTCTGCCAGACCTCAGGTTTCTCCCAGGACTTCGCCTTCTTATCACATTCTTTATTCCTCAGACTAGTTTTTCTGAGTTCAACTTGTTTGGAGTTGAGATTTTTCCATTATTTTCTGCCTGTCAGAAATGGGGATGTTCTGTTGTTGTCTTAGGTTATTTTGCTTTGAAGTGCAAAACAAAATTTGTTTAGACTGGAAATGAAATTATTTCCAAGGTTTCTGAAAGTGGATGTGTTTGACATTTTTCTCTCCTATTTCATAGGACAGGATCCTTACAGAACTTGCAGGATTGTGGAAGCGGCAGTGTCTGTATTCTTTGTTTTCATCAACTAATTTTAAGGATACACATGTCTTGTGTTCATCTATAATTGGTTTTATGTAGCTTCAGCTTCACTTAATTAGTGATTTGTGGGAGAAACTCACATCTGCTTCAGCAGAATTTTGAGAGAAAAAGTTGCTTTAGTGGTAGATAAAATATTCTTCAGTTGTGTGATATGACTTGAAAATGAGGCAGCCTATGAAACCAGTGGGTAAGGAGCTTGGAGGTAGCTGTCAGTAGACTCTCCGCCATGTAAGCATGAGGACCCGAGTTTGGATCCCTAGCACTCAGAAAAAAGCCAGGTGTGGTGGCACACAGCTGTTGTCCTAGTGGTAGGGATGCAGAGCCATGAGGATCCTTAGAGCTTACAGGCCAGATAGTCTTGTTGAATCATAAGCTCTGGGTTCAATAAAAGACTTTGTGTCAAAAAAACAGAGAGCAACAGAAGAAGTTACCTGATATTGACCTCTGGCCTCCACACACATGGGGACAGGTGTGTGTATGTGTTCCCATACACACGATCACGTACACACACACGCCCCCATGAACACTGAATTTCTGAAATTCTTCCAGAGTTCTAGCAGTGGGACACACATGGCAGCAGCTGACCCTGGAACTCTACACGCTTTGTTTTGTGAAGACTGTGGACGTAGGGTTTCTTTGGTTTTTTTGTTTGCTACTCAGTTCTAGTCCTCCCCAAGGAGGATTGCTCAAAGGTAGATTCCTATATTATGGCTTCTACGTTTTGTCAGAATTAGATACCAGCACAAATTCACATTAGTCAAAGATACCACAGGGAAATTTTGTGCCTTCCCATTTCACAATAGAACTCATTATTTACAAATCAAAAGTGGGCAGGGAAAAAACTGGGGAGATGACTCAGTTGCTAACGTGCTTGCCTTGTAAGCATGAGGACCTGAGTTCAGTCCCCAGAGCCCACAACAAAAGCTGAGCGTGGTGGCATGTACTTGTAATCCCAGTGCTGGGAAGATAGAGACCGGAGAATCCCTGGAGCTTACTGCAAGCTCCAGGATGGTGAAATACCCTGTCTCAAAAACCAGGACGGATGGTACGTAACACCTGAGGGCTGACCTCTGGCATAGACACACATGTACACCTGCACACACCTTGGGCACAACCCAAGAAATATTCATAAATAACTATAATAACATGATTATTCCTTATGATCATGGAACGGTTGGAGAAAACAGCTTGTTGATAGAACACTTTCTAGTTTGCTTCTAATTATGATACATAGATAGCATTTCAGCTTTTCTTTCTTTTGTAAAAGTATTTTATTATTTTTATTTTATATGCATGAGTGTATTGCTTGCATGTATGTAAGTTCACCTGTGTCATGCTGCCCTTGAAGGTCAGAAGAAGGTGTCGGATCCCCTGGAACTGAAGTTACAGACGGTTGTTAGCTGCCATGTGGGTGTTGGGAACTGAACCCAGATCCTCTGCAAGAGCAGCCAGTGCCCTTAACCACTGGGTCATCTCTCTGGACCACCTCCTTCCTTTCTTATGTTCTCTCTTTTCTCCCTCTGTCCTTCACTCCTTCCATTTCCTTGTCCCCTCTCCTTTTTGCCTTTTTAAAAAAGATGTATTATTTTTAATTATGTATGTGTGTGTGAATATGGGCACATGAGTGCAGGTGCCTGCAGAGGCCAGAAGAGAGTATCAGGTCAGAGTTGCAGGTCTTTGTGAGTCATCTGCTATGGCGCTGGGAACCAACTTGGGTCCTCTGCAAGAGTACTGCGTGCTCTTAACTGCTGAACCATCCCTCCAGCACTGCCTTCCTTGCGTTCATTACAGACTTTCCTTTATTCCAGATTATGGCAGTATTGCATGATGTTTCTGAACAATTATAGCATACTTGGAATACTTAGGCTCCAAGAGAGATCTTTAAAAAAATATTTTTAAAATTACTATATTAACTATACACTGTCAGTTCTATAAATCTTAGATGAGTAGTTGGATAAATTTCTTGCATGCACCCCCCCATACACACAGAATTTGATCCCAATAAATGTATTGCATACTCAGCATTCCAGCAGCCCCTCCTGTCTCCACCTATGAATACTTCCCTTTGTTTCCAGAGGTAACCACAATTCTGATGCTCTGATGCTATCTCCATAAACACAGTTTTCCTCTTCTTGAGTTGTCTCTGTAATCATGCGCCGTGTATATTTTATTTTCTAGCTTCTTTTTAACATTTATTTGTTTACTTTGTATATGTGCATATATGATGTGGGGGGGCATGAATGTAGAGGCTAAAGGACACCTCATAGGAGTCAATTCTCTCCTACTTTTGGGTTCTAGGGTTTGAACTCAGATATCATGCTCAGTAGCAGGAGCCTTTACCCACTGAGCTGTCAGCCCTGTTCTGTCTTCTTTTGCTGAGACTGCTCTTTTCAAATTGATCTATGTGTTTGAATGCTTCCACTGGATAATCTTTCATTGTATAGACATCCTAATTCCTTCCTCTGTTGGTTTGAAGAGTCCCCAACTTTTAGCTCGTCCTGTGCACATTCTCACGCAGTTCGTCAGATGTACACAATACCTGGGGAGAATGGCTGGTTCAAGTGAAGACATGTTCATTTGTAGTGGATCTTGCCAAGAAGTTTCCAAGGGGGTCATAGCTTTTGCAATATACTGACTCAGAGTTCAGGTCATGCCTCCTTATCAGAAACATTTGGAGTTGTTAGTTTTGTTTTATATTTTTTATTTTTATTTTGTTTTTCAATATTTTATATGTTTTATGTGTATGAGTGTATTGCCTGTATGTGTGTAAGTGCACTCATGTTGCAGAGTACTGTGATGGTCAGAAGAGGGTGTCAGATCCCCTGGAACTGCAGTTATAGATGGTTGTTAGCCTCCATGTGGATGCAAAGAATTGAACCAGGGTGCCCTGCAAGAGCAGCTAGTGCTCTTCATTGCTGAGCCATCTCTCCAGCCCCAGTATCATTAGTTTTGTCATCCTGGAAGATGTGCAGTGATATCCCTTTCTGACTTTATTTGTATTCTTGCTGATGTAGAATGATACTGAACATGTTTCAGATGTTTTTGTCTGGTTGTGTATCTTCCTTTGTGAAGTTCCTGTTCAAGTCTGTTTCCATTTTTCTTTTAATTTAGACTGTTTTCCCAACTCCATCAATTTGTAGCAAGGATTAAGGGGTTTTCTTTTTTCACTCTTTTTGAGATAGAGTCTCCCTATAGCCCCAGCTAGCCTAGAACTCACTATGTAGACCAGACTGGCCTTGAACTCACAGAACTGCCTCTGCTTCCCAAGTCCTGGACTACAGGCATGTGCCAGTTGTAAGGATTGAGTTTTAAATGTTATCTTTGTGCTTGGATAGATTGTGTAAACTTAAGTTGGGCTAAAATTTGAGGCCTCTTCAAACCAACAGAGGAAGGGATTATGGTGTCTATACAATGAATGATCATCCAGTGGAAGCATTCAAACACACAGATAATTTTGAAAAGAGCGGTCTTAGCAAAAGATGATAGAACCAGGGCTAGAGTGGTGCTAATAAGGTCAAATGTGATGGTGCATGCCTGTAATTTCAATACTCAGAAGGCTGAGGAAGAAGATTTGGAAATTGCCAGGCTAAGCTGCATAGTGAGTTCAAGGGCAGGCTGAGCTACATAACGAGACCTGTCAAGGAAACATAAAAGAAAAAGAGAAAGAGAAGAGAAAGTTCAACAGGGGATGGAAAGATGTCTCATTTGAGAAAAAGCTTGCCATGTGAGCACAAGGACTTGCGTTTGGTCTCCAGAACCCATACAACAAAAGTTGGGTGTGGTGGCCCTCATGTGTGATCTCAGTGATGCCAACCGAGTCTACTTAATGAGTTCCGGGTTCAGTGAGAGAATGTCTCCAAGAAAAAAAAAGGGAGGGGGGCTCAGAGGTTAAGAGCACTGGCTGCTCTTGCAGAGGACCTGGGTTCAATTCCTAGGACTCACATGGTGGCTCCATCTCCCTCTTCTGGCTTCTTTGGGTACTGCATACATGCCAGGTACACATACATAAGGTGATAACGCACATAAAATAAAAATAAATCTTAAAGAAATAAAGGTAGATGGCACCTGAGGAATGACAGCTGAAGTTGTCCTCTGACCTCCACATGCATGCACACACACGCATGCACATACATGCATGCACATCCTCCCCCACAGTGTACCTCCATAGATCTGAACATGCACTTACACATACACATACATACACTTAAAGAAAGCCCTACAGAATGGGTTCAGTTATACCTGCTTCATAGGTAGGCTTTAGTAAGAATAACACAAGGCAATATAAGCTATCACCAAGCACGAAGCAGTAATTACCCTGTTCCAAGCACAAAGAAGGCCTGGGTGAATAATGTCTAGATTATGAAAAAGAAAATCTTTTCTCGTATCAGAGGAAGGGCTCATTAAGACATTGCAGTATTTTTTTCCCCTTCCCATTCTTTATGTACTCTTTTTCTCTTTGTATTCTTTTGTAGTACCAAAAGAAAGAGTGGCCACATGCACCACATGCATAATACATACTGGGCCAAAGTGACTGATTTGTTACAAAGGCACACTAGAGGTCATATCAGTTCTCCTAAGAATTTTGTCTTTGCGAGGGAAACAAATGAGGAGCTGAAGTGAGTTTCTGAAAAGAGGAGAATAAGATAAAATGTAGACATAGCACTCAATTAGAGGCATCTCCCTGCCTTGCTGGGGACCATGCAGGAGTAGAAGCTGGGCTTCACATTTCATTTCTTCTCCTCCTCTGTCACTTAGCTTCTCAGAGCCTCACTTTGCTCATGGGCAAAGCAGAGGTATTGACACCTTCCTTCCAGGGTTGTTGGAAGACCTTGCAAGGTGCCTGGCCTCCTTCAGCACTCTGTGCAAGGTGCTGTGATGGGTGATGGTCATGGAGAAAGTGCTGGTGCTGATGAAGATGATAAAGCTGCCTCTCCTGCTAAGGGGGACTATGTCTTCCTTTGCTATCGCCAGGCTCTGTAAAAGCTGTTTCAGGGCAGAGACAATAACAATTCCAGGAAGTGTTGTGACCTGCAGCACGAAAGGGGAAATCAGAAAGGAGGAGAGGCTCTTTGCTTCTGGGAGGAACCTATGCTGATATTAAGTGACTGTCAGGTCATTGGTCCTGAATGCCCCTTTGCACACCAGGCTCATGGGTTGGGCCAACTTGGGCATCCCAAATGGCATTACAGTTAGTTTTGTTGTTGCTTTTGACATATACATTTTCAAAGTATGTAGAAATAAGAACAAAGAGCAATGCACAGTGCTTCAGGCAGTTAAGGAATTCATGTTAGGCATCCAGATCAGCACCCTGGCTTTCAGGAGAATGGTGTAGAGAAGCAGCTTCTGGCCTCCAAGCTTTGGGACACTTGAAAAGCATACTGTTGGGGCTGTTGAGCAAATGAAGGTTTTGGATGTGGACAGATAAGGGTTGGAGTCATAGCTCCCCCTTGTTTGGCATTATGTTCTTTGATAAGTTACTTCCTACAAATTAGACTTGTAGAGAGGGTTAAGAGACATGGTATTTGAGAATAAGACCTGGTGCATACAGTAGGTGGCCACACTGCTGAAATAAATCCATGTATCTAATGAGTAGTAGCAAATTTAGTGATGATGGTTTATGATCAGAGTTGAATGGTACAAAGGAAGATACCTTCTAAGTGTAGCCATACCGCCACATGGTAAGATTTGCTTGACCTCATCTCTGTGTTGTGGCCAGAGCGGGCTTTTCTTAGACTTTGGTTCTGTAATTCCGTCAACAAAATGTTCCATGCTATTTAGAGCAAGTGCAATTGAGATAAGTCTATTATATAACTAGACTACCATTGGACAATCTATAATTTACTGACATAAAACACACTAATGCCCCCCATTAAAATGGTAAGTGTGATGTAGCCTTATTTTTTTCTCTCCCCTTCATAAACTCTAAAGCCCTTAAGCATGCTTTAAAGGCATGTCAGGTGGTACAAGAGTGTGCTTGGCCTGAAGGGTTTTTTTTTTTTTTTTTTTTTTTTTGGTCTTTTGAGACAGGGTCTCCCCATAGCCCCAGCTATCCTGGA
Organism: Nannospalax galili; assembly: GCF_000622305.1. Classification (NCBI taxonomy): domain Eukaryota; kingdom Metazoa; phylum Chordata; class Mammalia; order Rodentia; family Spalacidae; genus Nannospalax; species Nannospalax galili. The sequence goes on along the minus strand of NW_008331995.1, from coordinate 2,812,138 downwards.
ACTCACTATGTAGACCAGGCTGGCCTTGAACTCACAGAGATCTGCCTGCCTCTGCCCCTCAAATGGTGGGATTAAAGGCGTGCCCGGCAGGGCTTGTTTTACTTTTGTTTCCATTTCTTGAACTCTCTGAACTAAATGGCTGTCTGAGGGAAGATGAGCATTCCCGCAGTGCTGCACAGCCCCATGAAGCACTGCAAATGTCATATATATATGTGTGTCCTCCCCTCTCCAGTTACTCGTTGTAGCAGGCTTTTTAACAGTGGCTGGCATGTGACTAGACCATAATGTAGCACAGGTGAAAAGTTCAGACATCATATCCCCTGCTCTCGGGTGTTCAAAGCCAGTGGGAGTCACAGCAGAGATGAGAAGGTGATGACCACATAGGTTTAATGAATGTTGCACAGTGCAAAGAAGAAGGGGTATGACCTTGTACTGAGGTCTAGTCCTGCAAATACAAAGGATTGGCTTTGATAGCATCCCTGGTGCAAAACAAGTTTGAAGTTTCTGGAACTTTTATCTTTGACGGAGCCATTATAGAATGGTCCTCCTCTTCCTAGCCCTGTGTGTATATTTCATCATTGAGCCATTTCAAATAGGACTGGGAGCTTGCTATGTCTACTTTTCCTTAAACAAACCTGTGGAAATGTTCCTATGCATAGCACTGAAGGAGCCTGGCATCATTCACATCTTGAAGAAACATAAGCCACACTCATAGGGAAATGATCTGTGCCTATTCTGCTTCCTTTTTCATTGTCGAAACTGACAGCCTTTGGAATTCTGTTTATTTCCCATTTGTGGTATGGTCTCTCAGTTCTCAGGTTGACTTAGGAAAGCCTCAGAGTTGTCACTGGAATTGTTTTTATAAGGATGGAGAGGTCACTTCCTCATACATTTATGACAATTTAAGTCAAAATCTAGCTGGAAAATAGCATTTCAAACTGTTACTTTTTCCCTTTTTATTTATAGTAGAAAGCAAAGGTTCTTATAGGGAAGACACACATCTCTGTGGGCATATACCTAACTGTAAAGTGATTTATCATTTGTCTTTGGTGTTATATGAAAGTCATCATAATCCATAATAAGAAAGAAACACCAACAAGCATAATCACTTCTCTGTTATAAGTTGATGTTGTATTCAGGCCTTTAAACCAATTTAATATGCATTAGATGAATTAGAACACTTTTGTTTAGCTCCTCCCCACAATATTTGTTATTTCCTAAATAATCATTATAAATTAATGTCAGTAGCAAACAAGACATCTTTTTGAGGTACAACTTTGCTGCAGAATCCAAACAGTGGTGTTTTAAAATGTTACCTTTGAAATGGGTTTCCATTGTGATCAGTGTCTGCTTTGTTCTATGAAAGCAGTATTTCTTGATTTGAAGACATGTTTTTCTACATTTGGATGTTTTGAAACACAGATGTACATATTTAATATGATAGTTTTCTGTTTTCCTTGAAAGATACTGAGTTAAAGATGTAACCTATAATTAATGGTATATTAAAACTAAGGATACTTTTTGTGTGTGTAACATTGTCTCTTGCAGTCTATACTGGCTTTGAACTCACTTTGTAGCTGAGCATGACCGTGAATTTCTTATCTTCCTGCCTCTACCTCTTGAGTCCTGGGATTACAGGTATGTGCTGGGAATTGAACCCAGGTTTTGTGCATGCTAGGCAAATACTTTTATCAACTAAGCAATAGCTCCAGCCCAAAACAAAGGAAATTTTGGTATTAAAAAAGTATCTAATTTTGTGGTCTGAAAATGTCTCCCCAAATTTTTTTGTTGAAAATGAATGACCAATGTGATGTATAAGACTTAAGACCTTTAGACAGTCATGAGCTTGGAGCCCTGATGGGATTAGGGCTTTTATGAAAAGGATTGACTGAATGTGTTCTGTCTTGGTTTTGTCCTGTGATGACCCAGTGTGCATCCTTGTGAGGATGCAGCAAGCTGCCATCTTTAAATAAGAGAGCAGCTCTTGTTAGATTCCCAAGCCTATTGGTTCCTCCTCCCCCTCCCCCTCTCCCTCCTCCTCCAATATGGTCTCCCTGTAGCTGTAGTTGGCCTGGAACTTGCTATGTAGACCAGGCAGGCCTTGATCTCACAGGGATTGCCTGCCTCTGCCTCTGCCTCTGCCTCTGCCTCTGCCTCTGCCTCTGCCTCTTGAGTGCTGGGATTAAACGTGTGTGTCACCATGTCCAGCAACTTCTACTTCTTAAAAATAGCAACACGGGGGTTGGAGAGATGGTTCAGTGGTTAAGAACACTGGTTGCTCTTGCAGAAGACCTGGGTTCAAATCCCAGCACCCACATGGCAGCTAACAGCTGTGTGTAACTCCAGTTCCAGGGGATCCGACAGCCTCTTCTGTCCTCCTATGGCACTGCATGACACGGGTGCACTTACCTACATGCAGGCAATACATGCATATACATAAAATAAAAATAAAATATTTTTAAAAAATAGCAACACAAATGGACCAAGTTACAAGGCTATTCCTTTTTTGTTACCTCAGCTTTAAATTTGTGTATAGGCTTGTAAATCCAGCATGTGGATGACTTTAGTTCTCCAGGGGTTTTGTCTACACTCAGCTATCAGTTATGCTGCCCCTTTATCTACCTCTATAGTTCTATCAACTAACAGAAAGTATAATCCACATTTTTAATGAATACCTTGGTTTTTTTCATTCTACATAGTTGTCAAGTTGTTTTTATTGTTTTTATCAGTAACACATGAATTATTATTAAAAATAAAAGCAGCACAATGACTTTGATATGACCATTGTAATACCATAGTGTTTACCTTTTATTTGATAACCATGGATTGTCATTTAATTCCTTTAAGCATTTGCCTAGCATATGTGAGGTGCCCTGGGCTTCCTTCTCCCTCAGTACATAAACACACACACACACACACACACACACACACACACACACAAAATTTGGGACTAAAGATATAATATAGGTTCAGTGGTGACATACTTGCTTAGCCTGTACAAGGCTCCGAGTTTACTCCCCAAAACTGCAAAACCAAACACCCAAACACATATTCTTCTGATGTCTTTCTCTTTTCTTTTTTAAAAAAGTAATTTATTATTTTTATTTTATGTTTATGAATGTATTGCCTGCATGTATGTAAGTGCACCTGTGTTGTGCAATGCCTGTGGAAATCAGAAGCGCATGTCAGATTCCCCTGCTGCTAGAGTTATGGACAGTTATTAGCCACCATGTGGGTGCTGGCACCTGAACTTAGGGTCCTCTGCAAGAGTAGCCAGTGTTCCTAATGGCTGAGCTATCTCTGCAGCTCCTTCTAATGTTTTTTTTTCTAGTAATTCATAAATGGGCCTTGAATTGCTTTTCCTTCATTGTGATAAAGAACCTGATGAAATCAACTTAAAGAAAGGAAAAGGTTGTTTTGGCTCATTTTCAGAAGTTTTGGTTCCTGGTTGCTTGGCCCTGTTGCTTTTCGACTTATGGTTAGGTGGTTGAGGAAGTCTCTTCGCTTCATTGTGGCCAGGAAGCAGAGAAGGCAAGAAGAGACCAGGATCCTAATACACCCCCAAGGGTGTGCCCCCAACAACCTACCTTCCTCCCACCAGTCCTTACCTTCTAAAGGTTCATTTGCTTCCCAGAGGTGCCATGATCAGGCAACTGGAAGTTTAACAAGAGACTCTGGGGACATTACTATAAAAACCATAACATGCACAAGCTCATAGAATACACATCATATTTATAGATGTGTAGATCATATAGAGTGTGCTTATATATTGGGCAACACCCTCTAAAGGTTGGGTTAAAGATGTCCCTGTGGGATTCTTATATTAAACTCCACCCATCCAGTGCTCAGGGACCATTTGGAAGAGTGGGCAGAAAGATTGTAAGAGCCAGACAGGGAGGAGGCACAGCTATATGGAAATAGAGTCCTTACAGGCTCCTGGGACCCTGCTCATATGAACCTACAGCAATGGTGTCAGCACGCACAAGACCCATGCAAACTCAAGCAGACAAAACCCCAGCACAGAACTGTGGAAATGGGCAGCAAGCATGGCCCAGTCTCAGTCAAAGAATTATTGGTAGCTGATTACTGGTGGGTGAGGAAGAGCTGATCTTCTTAAAGGGAGGGACTCTAGATAGGCTGCCTAGACCCCAGTGGATGAACTTGCACTGAGGGACATCTGGGTACTAACTTGACATAATAGGCCTTAA
>NW_008331995.1:2783783-2805410 GCF_000622305.1 Nannospalax galili | reverse complement strand
TTCAATTGATTTCTCTCATTCTTTAATAAATGTATTTAAGGCTGTAGTTTTCTTCTGTGTGGGTGTTTGGGAGAAGCCCAAAGATTTAATTTTATTGTTATTGCCCATTTTTTCTTTCCTTTCTATTGTTAATGTCTGTTTTTATTGCATTTTAGTCAGTATTGTGGCCTGTATTGTCATTCAATATAATTTCATCCAAAGGACAATTCTATTACAGGATCACTACAGAGCCACTTTTCAAAGCCTGTAGATGTGTTATACCTGTTTTTTTTTTTTTTTTTTTTTTTTTTTTTTTTTTTTTTTTTTTTAATCTCACAGGGCTTCACTGTTGGTACGCATTCAGTGAATATAGGTGGAAAGACATGGAGCTGGGTGTGGTGGTACACACTTTTGATCCCAATATACAGGAAGCTGAGGCAGGAGGCTAGAAATTCAGTTCATGGCAGTGTGGGGTACATAGTGAGATCCTGTCTCAAAATAACAAATCAAACCAAAACAAAAGAATATAATGAATTAAATTCTGGTGTAGTGGTGCACACTTTAATCCTACACTGAGGAGATAGCTGCTGGGGCATTGCTGTAAGTTTGAGCCCAGTTTGTTCTATGTAGAGAGTTCCAAGCTTGCTAGAGCTATATAGCAAGTCCTCCATATTTCAAACAAAACAGAAACAACTCCTGCCCCTAAAATACATAAACGCCAAGTCAAAAAAAAAAAAAAAAAAACAAAAAACACTCCAAAGTGGTGAGAGATATATATAAAAACCCCCAAATATCAAAAAAAAAAAAAAAACCACCCCCCCCCAAAAAAAAAAAAACCCAAAAAAAAAAAAAAAAAAAAAAAAAAACAAAAAACACTCAGAGAAAGCACTTACCAGAGATCCACACCTAAGAAGTAGCTAGGTGACAGACTGGGCAGTAGTCATACTAAGCACATGTCTATGCCAAGCATTCATTTATGACTTGTATTCCCTCACCTCGTCCTTGGACCTGTCTTATGGGGCAGGAACTCTCTATGTTCCGATTTTACAGGTGCGAAAGTAGAGGTACAGGTGTTGTCCTGTATTCAATGGAAGAGCAGGCACAGAAGAGTTCCACACTTGCTTGATCCTAGATTCCACTTTAGCAACCAACATGCTCTCCTGCCACCAAAATGGTCACTTTTTCATAGTGCTTACTTGGTCTGATGGCTACTCCTCTCTTTGCTTTGGAGATGTGCAGAGGGAAATCCTCTGGCCTGTTCTCACAGTTTGTTAGAATGTTATTAGTAAGGATGCCTACACTTCACTGTTATTTAGCCCTGTGCCCTGAAGACCCTGTATAACTGCATCTTGGGTCTAGAAATCAGGTCCTTTGGTTCTTACTTTTTGCCTGTGATAAGTGAGATTTCAGAAGACATCCAGTGAAGCATCTTTCCTTGCTTTTGCTAGAGAGACTCCACAAGCTCTGGGAGCCTGCATGTGTGAGACTGAGTGTATACTGTCTGATAAAACTTGAGTGGCTTTCCATGGCCTCTTTGCCCATCATTCTCTTTTATACAGAGAAAACTGGTCTCAGAGGCTCTCATTGAAAATTATTTGTTATTGTTAGGGATATTTCCAAACCAAATGAGGGCTATTTTTCTCCCCCTATTGAAGATTGGAAAGCTACATCCCTGAATACTTACCGAATAAAATTTTCCTTTATTTCATAAAGAGAATGGTTTTTGTATTCTTGTTCCCTTCGCTGCAGTCTCTCTGTAGCTTCCTTGCAATAGAGCAATTTAATTTGTATTGCACGATCATTTTCTTGTGGAAAACTAATAAAATACAAATTCCATTTTTCAGCATGAGGTTGTGGCTAAAGGCTTTTGAAAGTTTTATGTGATATCTGCTTTTCTTTTCTTTCTGATGATGATAGAATGATGTCAGTGCTTACACATATTATGTGCAAGGTTGATAACGAAACTACTCCCTAAAGTTTATTGTTTCTCTCAAATAAAAAATGTAAGCTAATACTTTGCATTCAGCTCCTATGACCTTTTCACTTGCCAGTGGAGAAGGCAGGAATCTGGCATGAAGCAAATGAGTCTGCTTTTCTTACAAAGCATCTCACTTTTTCTGACAGCTGGAGTGATGCCAGGGCCCAGGTGTTTACGTTTTGCTAACTGGAGTCCTAGAAACTATCCCATTCTGCAGGTTTCCCCCAACGTGCACACAAAGTAGAGGGTGGGTGTTTTCATGTTGTTGTGATGCTTTATATGGAAACAAAGTGATCCAACTAATAACAGGTGACATTTAGTAAGCACTTTTTCTATATCCATGGGCTGTAGATAAGTTACTTGCCTGTTTTCCCATGTGTAAGAAAAAGGAACAAAAACTATCCTCATAAACCTTATGTGGTGGTGTGGCACCCTCCTGTAATTCTAGTGCTCTGGAGGTGGAAACCTGAGGATGCCTGGAGCTGTCCAACTAGTCTAGCAAAATCAGTGACCTCTAAGTTCAGTGAGAGACTGTTTCAAAAATAAGGTAGACAGTGATAAAGGAAGACCTGATATCCACCTCTGTCCTGAACATGAATGCACACACACACACACATAAACACACAAACCCACACCTACCATCATGTGAGGATAGGATACACAGTCCACCAGGATATGAAAACTGGAAGTGGAGAGATGGGGTTGGTGGAATGCACCGAGGCTGACACTCCAGTGTTGAGACTTTGGGCCATGATAAGTGACTAGAGGAAGAAGAGCATTAGAAACACAGTCCTGCTGTCCCCTGGGTTGTTGAGGAATGGAAGATCACATTTCCATGCACACAGGGACAGCTTCCTGTGTAATGCCTGGGAAGGAAGATGCTTTGTTTTTCTCATCTGCTCTAACATCCAACTAATCCTACATTCAAAGGAAAGCTCTGTGTTCCCTAGTTCTCTCTAGTTATCTGACCAGCCTGCTGCCCTCTCAACTTTTCTCCTCACCCCCATCCCCACCATTCTTTCAGAATACTTGACCTTTGGTTGGAATCTGGCCTGTCATCTGCTGTGTAGTTTCTGTGATGCCCTTCCCTTCCTAGACTCCAGAGCCATAAGCATCTCTTGCTTTATTCTGTATGCCCCTATTTTCTCAATATTCTTCATATCATACCTTGTCTGTTGTCCATACTTTAGTGTTTAATTCTTGGAGGTCCCTTGTATATGACTGTGGAGCACCTGGACTGTGGGAAGGCAGGTGGTGGGTCGTTCCTTCTTTTAACAGTAGCATACTCTGTTGTGCTATGGGAGTGGTTTCAGCAATTGCCAACAGCTGACCCTCTGCAAATAGAGAAAACAGCCTCCAGATCTGTAAGTCTTTGAGCACTGTTTCCCACTCATCAAACTGTGATAAGGATGCTGAGCTAGAAAAAGGCCTGACATCAAACCCCTGGGCTCTTACACATCCTTTAAAGCATGTATTTTAGGGTAGGGAGATGACTTATTAAAGTCATCCACCCACGTCAAAAGCCAGGCGCAGCAATGCATACCTTTTTTAATCCTAGTGCTGGGGAGTTGGAGGCAAAAGGATCCCAGGGACTTGCAGGCCACCAGTCTAGCTGCATTGGTGAGCACGTTCAGTGGTAGGCACTGCATCAAAAATAAGGTGTAGAAATGATTGAAGACCCCTGTCATCGACCTCTGGCGTACACACACACCACAGCATACACACACTTAAAAAAAAAAAAGTTTGACTAAGTAGTGATAAGCCCCAGAGAACTGCTCGATTCTAAACTGGATTCAAACTTTAATTCTTATGTGTCAGTGCCTTGAAAGTGAATCCTTCAAATTCACATTGTCAATTTCCCCACTGTCTCTAAGTCCAAGAATACAATTATTTCAAATATAAGAATTATGTCTATGAAATTCTGTCCAAAGTTAGAAGGCGGCACAAGTCAGTCCCTACTGAAGGAGACCTGGAAGGCTTCTGTCCTTGGTTCTTGAGAGACACCAACCTTCCCTTGCCTTGCCCATGCCCTCAAGCCCTCACTCATCTATCCACACAGCCTCCAGCTCTTAGCAAATGGGGCAACCCGTTTTCCCGCCTTTCCTTGGCCAAGGGCTCCCTAGAACCAATCGGGTGATGGGAACTTGACATGCCCTGGGGGTGGGGGTGGTGGCTAGCTGGGGCCCACCCCCTCACAGGTGCAGCCCTAATCCCCCCTGGCCTAGATATCCGGCAGCCTCTAGGAACCCGGGCTCTGTGATGTAATGCGCTTTTTTCACACTCCCGGCTTAAATACAGATGGAAATTGTTGTCATGTGTTAGAAATGTCGCCAGTGATATAAAAGGCGCAAGCTTGAGCATCCTCTCTCCCTTCTCGCACCATCAGCTGCTTCTCCGGCCAGCGCCTGTGCCCTGGAAAACCCGCTCTGTGGTCAGGTGGCCGAGGCGCCCCCAGCTCGCCTAGGAAGGGGTTCGGATCCCACTCCCCACCCCCGCTTCCCTTACAGCCGCTGCAGAGCCGAGGACCAGCGTGGTGGGAGGCTCTTTCAGGCGCACAAAGGGAAGCATTAATCCTGGCGATTGGCTGGGCTTTTGCAGGCAAGTACAAGTACAGGATCTCCCCCTGGCCGCCCCCTGCCCACCTCTGGATTCGAACGCTCGGCCGCTGGAGGAAGCCTGGGATCAGGCAGGCACCGACAGGGGCGCCTGCCACCGGCGGTTTGCGCTCGGTTTGTAGGAACATCCATGGAGGTGAAGATGCCATGTGTGGTGTGTGGACCAGGGAGGAGGGGCGGGGAGACGGCGGGCCAGCTTGGGAGGGCCAGATGGCCGCGGCTGCGTTTTAATTCACCGGGCAGCCAGGCCCGGTTTTGCCGGGCAGGGTGGGAGGAGGAGCAGGGGTAGAAAAAAATCAGGGGTCAGTGGGTAGGGAGAGGCTGGGCTCTGGAGCAGATGCCTGGCGAACAATGGGGCTTTTGAAGGGGATGCTGGAGGAAGTGTGGCGTGCGCTTTGTATCGCCTCCTCCGCATTGCAGGTTGGAATCGGGCAGCTAAATTTTAATGAAGTGCATTCCAAAGTGTGCTCGTCAGCCGGGGCTTTGGGAGCCTGAGCTTGGGGCGGCTGGGGGCTTTGCTGAATGGGGACGGGGGTGGGAGGGGGAGGGGGAGGGGGCCTCCAAAATGAGTTCCTGATGGATGGTAAAGGAGGAGATGAAAGCCTGCTCAGTGTGGAGGGCAGGGGAAGGGAGGGGGAAAGCCATAGGCCCCCGTGCATATTAATAGGCTCCAGCAGGTGTTGGTAAATGCATGTTGCAGCATTGTTCCGGCGCCCAGACTAGGGAAGGCGGGGAGACCGAGAGCTGCTTCTCTAGGCTGTAGTGGGCAAATGCCTTTGCACTTTGGAAGGCTTTGCAAGCTCTCAGGAAAATAAGGACTGCCATCCCCTCTCCCTCTCAACCCACTTTTAAAAGGAAGAATGTACATGCAGAAGGCTTTTAAAGTTTGCTTCCTGGAAATTAACATATGTTTATCAGAGCACTGTCTTATCTAGGTAAGGTTTGCATGTCTGTGGGCATCCGAGAATAGGGGATCTAGAGTGGTTTGCTGAGTGCTTGGGATGCTGAAAGACTATTCTTCCTAGCTGGTTCTTTTTTGAGACAGGGTCTCCTTGCCCCTCAAACTGGCCTGGAACTCACTATGTAGACCTGGCTGGTCTCGATCTCACAGAGATTCATCTGCCTCTGCTTGGAGGGCTGGAATTAAAGGAGAGCGCCACCAAGCCTGGCTCCCTAGCTGGTTCTTAATTAGCCAATCCTGGAGGGCTGGGATCTTTATTTTTTTTTAAAGAGGCAGGAGGGTGTGCCTTCCTTCTTCTCTCTTCTCAAACCTTAAGTCTATCTGACCTGGGTACGAAGAGGGCAGTGAAGTGTGCAAGGAAGCTGTCTCATCTGCAGTGTTGATACATTGACTTTGCCTCCCACACAAAGGGAATGGATTTGTGTCTGAACTAAATTATTTGAGGGCATGTGTTGTTTATTTGTAAGGATTAGGAATAGGCCCTTTTCTCTTTCCAAGAGTTGACTGTGCCTAGAGCCCTATCCATTGAGAATCATTTAGGAGTGTTTTTTTAGTGAGGACTGTGGGCTGGTCAAATACTGCTTGCTGGTTTTGTTGTTTGATTGCTTGCTTATTTTTGCTACTCTTGAGTAGAACCTATTCAGTGCTTTCAAAAGGTTCAGACCTACTCACTGGAGATTCAGATGAAAACTGAAAGCTTTTGCAAGGGGGGAGGGGCTTGTGACTTTTACACTGAAAACATTTAACTGGGTTTATATACAATACATATAACTATACGCCATACACATTTTAACATAATAACATTGTCTTTTGGAGTCTGGTGGAGAAATAAATTTGTTAGTTGCCGAGAAAGACTTTTATTTTATCATCTGTAATGCCAGTGCCTTCTGGAAATTGGTGTTTCACAAGAACTTTGGACTCTTGCATTGATTGGATGTTCATTCAGAGTCTTTTCATGTTTGAACTTGCACAGTAACTGCTCAACAAGGCAGAGCTCATCACTTGCTGATGAATTTTAGTGCTGTTGAAAACTTGAGCAGATTAATGGCATCAACACAGTCTTGATTCCTCCATTTCTCAGCTGAGCAAACAGAAGCAGTCTGCCCTTGCCTCTGGCTAAGGGCTACCTTTCAGTGTTGGTCTTCAGGAAAGGGGATGGGATGGGGGAGGGATTGCTGCTGGGACCCTCCCTTCTGACCCCTCCCTCCCACTCTTCCCTGTACTACCAAGTTAAATAGAGAGGTTCATTGCTGGTTTGCTTCCCTCTGTAGTTTCTTAGGCTGCAAATTTCCAAGCTGTATTTCCATGGCAATGCTATTTTTTTTAAATGTTTGATATTTGGTGTTTGGCTCTGTTGTGTTTTTTATATAGAGGTGGAGTTGATCCTTTCTTTTTTATCATCAAAATTAGACATAGGGCTTACCTGCTGAAATTAGACTTAGGGCTTACCTGCTAGTCCTTGCTGAGCAAAAACCAGGGGCAGTTGTATTTGTTATGGAACTTACCCCAGGAAAGACTGGCACTTCCATATGTGGCCCAGGGTATGTTTGCTTGGAACCAACAATCCACTGAACTCAGGTTCCCCTAAAGCTTGCAGGTAACAATTTCAAGGGCGTTTCATTAAGAGAAAGGAATTCCTCTATCCACTAGGTTTAGTCTACACCTAGACTGTTTCTGTGATGCACAGTTATAGATAGTGCATTCTTACACATAAGATTACAAACAGTCTGTGAGTTATGGTACCCTAGAAGTTGTGGCTGTAGCTGATCTGCATCTGGAACATTAAGCAGCAGCAGCTTTGGTGCATGCATGCCCTTCTTGACCCATCTTTTCCCATTCACTGTTGCCATCTGGGTGGAAGCAGAAGAAGGGATAAGATGAGGGAGAAAGACTAAAACCTCCATATTTACAAAGATGTCAAACACTGAGTGATTAGCACCAGTCACCAAAAAAATGAACTATGATTTTTTTTTTTCCTTGATCCTAGGCAGTGTCATTTACAGAGACGGTCGCAGCCACTGAGATGACCTTTTTCATAGTTCTACTGAATATATAGATGCATGTGGTTTTCTGATGTTGGCTCATTAGACTTTACATAGAGAATAGGATTTGGAAAGCACCTGTGCCTAAATGTAAAATAGTTTCTCCAGTTTATAATGAATATAGATGTGAGAGCATTAGAAGAAGCGGAATCAAAGATCCTCCATCCAGATACCACAAATGTCTTTTTTCTTTACAACTGTATTTTTTTTTTTTTCTGGCAAAACTCAGTTCATTTGGTAACCACCATTTTCCCAGCATGTTTATTTTCTCGTTTTTAAAAAATGTTTCTTATGTTGATAATCAGACCCCAAATATTTGAATGTAAGCACATCCCTTGCAGTCATACTGACACCCTCTGGCACCAGAAAAACTGTCATATCGTTTTTTGAGAAGTCTGATGGGAAGAAAAGGCAGCAATGCCAGCGTGGATCCAGGAACTCGGCAGATGCCAGTGTGACAGCCGCAGGTCGCCTGTTGCTGACTTTCCCACTTTGAGAGTATTAGGGACACTCACTTCAAAGATCGTGTTCCTGACCCTCAGATCTTCTGGAGAAGTTTCTGCCATTGTTGGGATGCCCACACCTGGGACACTTGAGGCTAAGGTTTTTCTTTGGCTAGCCTATCCGACCCTGGTTTTAGATTCATAAAAATGACACTTGGTCCTTTTATCCCAAGGTCTAGTGAGGTGAAGACTGAATGCCATGCAGATGCTCCTTTTGGTTTGGTTTATGCTCCTCATACAAGCCTGGGGCTCTGGTTGCTCATTTGGATTCTTCCAAGGAGGTTTGCATCCTTATAATTTGACTAAACAGTCAGGTTCAGGCATAAAATCAATGGGCAAATGCTGTTTGACATTTGCTATTGTAATTAAGAGGGTGCAAACATCAGAGTAAAGGCAGACCTTGGGCTTGAAAAGAACCCACCAAGTTCAGAGCTCTTAAAAAATTTACAGGTTTTGGGCCTGGAGAGATGGCTCAGTGGTTAAAAGCACTGACTGCTCTTGCAGAGGACCCGGATTTGATTCCCAGCACCCACATGGCGGCTACACCATCCTTAGAGGGTGCAAACATCAGAGTAAAGGCAGACCTTGGGCTTGAAAAGAACCCACCAAGTTCAGAGCTCTTAAAAAATTTACAGGTTTTGGGCCTGGAGAGATGGCTCAGTGGTTAAAAGCACTGACTGCTCTTGCAGAGGACCCGGATTTGATTCCCAGCACCCACATGGCGGCTACCAACCATCCTTAACTCCAGTTCCAGGGGAATCCGAAGCCGTCTTCTGACCTCTGCGGCATTGTGCAACACGGGTGCACTCACATACATGCAGGCAGTATACTAGTACACATAAAATATAAATAAAATGTTTAAAAAATGAATTTACAGGTTTTGGTATTTGTGGTTATCTAATCTGAAGGAGTAGGAAAACAGTCTTGATGCAATATATATATACCCTTGTTTGTGGAGGTTTTTTTGCCTTCTTTTTTTTTGTTCTGTATCCCAGTTCTAAGTGCCACACCTACTACATAATGCATGTTGAGTAAATGCTCGGGTGAGTGGGTGTGTCAGAACCCTGAGCACTCCCTTTGAAGTTTGACCTGAGTACTAGTGTACCATTGCTTTTTCCCAAACATGAAAAATTATTTCAAAAACAGAGAAAAGAAGCGCAGGGTCCCTTGTATTTAAAGATGCACATTCCTTTCTACAAGCCAGAAAGTTAGTCCCATATTCCACAGAAAATAAAAAAGCACTTAGCTTTCTGCTCACTGTTTAATTGATCTTCAAGGTGATGTTGAATTATTGTACTGGGTATATTTCTGTGCACAGTAAAGATTAGATCTGTTCAAATCTACAAATTTGACAACTATGAAATAACTTGCCTAAAAGACAGTAAGTGCCGTAATTTTCTAATTAATTGTGGAACAATGTCAAGGAGTGTTGCTTTAAAAATACTAAGTATAGATAGGACCCTGGAAGGGAAGCCAAACAGTCTGCAAATGTTTAGCTCCTATTTATGAGGCTTAGCGCCTGGGTTTAAGGAAGCCTCTGCTACTTCTTTTTCTGGCTTCTTGTATCCCTAACTTGTCACTGATATTTCTATCTGGTGGTGATATTACCATAGGAATAACTTACATGCAGGTGCCCGCTATGTGCCTGACATTTTGGACACCAGGGTATGTGGCATAGTGAGCAAAGCAAACTAAATCTGTCTGACCTTCTGGAACTTGTTAGAGCCCTGGTTGATTTAGTCCAAGCAATATCAGGGAAGAGGGGCTCAGATAGAAATGATTAATGAAAATGAAATCTTTTGGCTATAAGGTTTGTTCCTAAAAACTACTGTGGTAGTCAAAACAGGTTGCCTTGATTGCTTACAAATAAGGTCAGGCACAAAGAACAATACAGGATATAATTTAAGACAGCTCTCAGTCTTGTTCCACAAAAGGAGTGTGTGTGTGTGTGTGTGTGTGTGTGTGTGTGTGTGTGTGTGTGTAGGTACATACATTTCCCTCTCAATTTTCTGCATTAATATATACACTGCTTTCTTCCTATTCAATCAGTGTCACTTTTTTCCCACCTGAAATTGACATCTTACTACAGTAATAAAAATATTCCTGCCTAAACCTTGGTTGCAAATCCCTGGTGTCCTAAAGTATAGGGCAGGGTGGTATAATGTATTTAATTTTCATCCTGATGCTGAAGATTTAGGTTATTTCCCATTTTCCTCCCATATTAATGCATAGTAGCTAGCCTAGCACACGAATACAGCTTGATTTTTCTTGTTACCATCCTATCTGGGCAACTTTCCATGTCACTATATGGATGTTTACTTCCTGCTTTCTAGTCAGTATTGAAATCTGTTTCTAGGCTGCTTTGTGCTAGGGCTGGCTCATTTAGTCATAAGACTTAAACATTCAGCAAATATTAATTTAGCAACCTTTATGTGCTGAGAACTCAGGGATGTGATGCTTGTGATATCTGATCAACCTCATTGATGAAGATGTGGCATGGGGTCTCTGTTCTAGTCAGGAGAGTTAGTAAATTGTAACTGATAAGTCTGTTATTTAATACATTAAAAGGTAGAAGTGATATTTGGGGGTAGGGGTAGAGCAGAGCAAAAGGGCTAGTGACATGAGTATTGGGAGTGTTGTAGTTTCAAATAGGATTGCTAAGGTGTCAGGTTAGACCTCACAGGAAGAGAACCATAAACTTGAATGTGTGTGAGAGGAGCTATTTTCATGTCTGGGTGAAGGACAGACCAGTACAGAGACTCTGTAGCAGCCGTGGTAAGCGAATCCTCTGAGAAGGTGAGAGTGGCTGGAATACAGAGGAAGGGGAGGACCGTGGCCAGTTCAGACTACCAGACAGATGATGCTGGGCATTTCAGGGCACAACAAAAATACTCAGAATGATCAGAGAGGGGACCTGCTCTGTCTGTTGGTGTGGGCACTGTGCTGTGTTGTGTGAGGAGTGGAAGCGGGAAGCACAGCTAGGAAGCTCTCACTGTCTTCCTGCTCTGAGGAGTAAGTGCCCACAGAAGGTTGCCTGAGCAGCAGGGGGAGAAGATGAAAAATGACCCCAAGGTTTGGGTTGTTTTTTTTTAACCTGAACAATTAGAAAGATGGCTGTTTGGTTTTGCTAGTTTGTTTGATTTTGTTTTTTGTTTGAATTTGCTGAGTAAAAAGTATATTTTTATGCACTATGTGTTTTTGTGTGTGTTCATGTGTGCGAGGTTGCATGTGTGTTCGGGTGCATGTGCATGAGTGTGAGTATGCATGTGGAGGCCAGAGGCCGACCTCCGGTGTCATCAAGAATTCTGTCACCTTCTTGGAGACAGGGTCTCTCATTGGTTTGAAACTCACCAGTTGGGCTAGATTGACTGGCCATGAGCCCCTGGGGTCCTCCTTGTCTCCACCCCAGAACTGGGGTTGCAAGCACGTGCCGCCATGCTTGACATTTTCATGCGGGTTCTGTAGATCCATCTCAGGTCTTTGCACTTGCAAAGCAAGCTCTTTACTGAATAAGTCAGCCCTCGAGACTGTGTGTTTTAGGATTAGAAACACCTCTACCAAAGGAATACCAAGGACACACATCTCCTTCAGTGTGTGCAAGAAATTCTATTTTCCTTCAACTTCACCAGAACTGAATATAATGTCTTTAAAAGTTGCACAGGTTTATGAACATTCACAAGTTGTGAAATAGTGTGTACTTTTTATTATCTTTATTTAGACCTTAGGGGTTCTGGCCAGGCCCTGGAAGATGTAGGAATTTGCCTCCCTCTGTGAAAATTTGCCTACCATGGAGACAGTGGTAGCACAGGCCATATTTAGTAGGACAAACTAATTGCTTGAGGACTTAGCTTTGTGCAGGAGGATGTAACATACTCAGCATTGTTCAAGCAGCTAATTAAAGACTAATGGGGACACAGCTAAGTAGCAGTTTTAAAGTATATCTCCTTTAAAATGGGAACTTTTGAATTATATCATCCTCAGAAAGAACAGTGCATTCTGACATTCAGTCAAGTTTTAATAGCAAGCGCTGAATTAAAAGAGTTGGCTCAACCAAGGTAAAGTGCACAGTGGATCCAGATTTCTTTAAAAGTTATACAAGGTTGAATGAGGACCAAGTTAGAATTTTAATGACTTTTTTTTTTCTAATTAATGAAACAAATACTTATGACTCAGCTATGAGAAAGACACTAGACTAGTGCCTGGGGAGACAGAGATACATGAAACAGGCATGACCTTTGTCCTCATCCTTGATCCAGCAGTGTTGATGGTAGGAGATGATGGGCTGTGGCCCACTGTCATGTGGCTATAAAAGAAATACATAAAGGTGTTTGGGGATGAGGGAGCACAGTTGACTTTGCCTAGAATTCAGGTCAAGGACAGTTTTGTGGCACAGGAGCTCTGCTGGTGGATTTTAAAGGACAAAGCAGGCAGAAGGACAGCTGAAAACTATGGAGATGAACCAAGCGTGTGTACGTCTCATCAAGAGGCTGGTATTACTAAAAAGCATCCAGTCACTGATTGTAGAATGTGTAATCAGAAGAGTTGTGAGTGACAGCTGGGGGAGGGACTTAGACACACTTACATGTCCTGCTAGAATTTGGAACAGTAGTTTCTCCGTTATATTTTTTTGAAAACCACTTTAGCAACCACCTCAGGCAGCAGTCCTGTAGCAGTGAGTCTCAGGTCAAATGTGACCCATTGTCTCCTTTTACAAATAAAATTTTATTTGTAAAATAAAATTTGTTTGGAACACATGCTTTTTGGGGGGTGGGGGCTGCTTTTTGCTGTAACTGCAGAGTGGAGTACTTACAGCAGACACTATGTGTGGCCTCCAAAGACTGAACTGTTCATTAAACTGGCTGTTTGAAGAAAATTTGTTAACCTTGGATCTAAAGGTGGAAGTTAATGCGGAGAGACTTACAAGGAAGCTGTGGCTAAAATGAAACCTGTGGTTAAGGCAGTGAAGACAGAAGACACCCCAAAATTGTTCAGGAGCGAGAATCTGAAGGACTTAATGAGCAATGAATGGTGAAATGCAAGGGAGAGAGAAGAGTTGGAAATGATGTACTTGGTCCTGGGAAGAGTGATCAGGGAAAGTGAATTATATAACAAGGGGGATTTAAGTGAATGGGTCCATCGAGTATAAAGTGTTAGCTTGTGGCTGCCACAAGTGGTGTTCAAGATGGAAGAGCCTGGGCTTTGTTAGTACATAAAAATCCAGAAGTACATCCTTTTACCTCACTCTGCTGGTCTGCTCTAGAAATTTCTGTCTCTGCCAGTTTTCATGTTTCTTGACCATTCAGGGCTCAGCTGTACACGCTTTAGGATGCCATTCCTGCATATGGTGTGTGTTAATTTTTCATTGCTGTGACAAAATAACTCAAAAACAGTGTGCAGGTGGAATGATTTCTTTTTGCTCTTGGGTTCAGAGGGCTCAGTCCATGGGCATTGGCTGTCTCCATTATTTCTGAGCATCCTGGTAGAAGGGCATGGTAAAGGAAAGCTGCTTGCTTTCCTTGCAGCCAGGAAGTAGAAAAAGAGATAGAAAGGGACCAGGAAGAGACAGATCTTCCAAAGTCATGCCCCAGTGACCCGCTTCTCCAACCAGTTCCACCCCCTTGTTTCCCTCATCTCCCAGTAAATGCCACCAAATTGTGAATCCATTGGGATGAACCCATTGATTAGATTAGAGCTCCCATCATTTAATCACTTCCCCAAAACTCCAACTCTGAGCATTGCATTGCAGACTCAGCCTTCAGCACATGAACCTTCTGGCAAGTTTCATTCCTAAACCTTCACGTGGTACATTATGCAGTCTAGTCCATCCTTGCCTGGAGCCCTTCATGTAGCATCTTGGGAAACCCTTACTGTCTGGATGGTTCGCTTTTTAAATATTTCTTATTCTCTGCCTAGAAAATTAATTTAAGGAAAGTTCAGTGTCTTACACAGTTTTGTGTGATTCTGGGACCTATTCTGCAATCACTTCTGTTGTATTAATATTTATTTATTAGTTACAAAGCATGATAGTTGAGTGGAAGAATAAAAACATGACTTTCCTCTACAAAATCTTCATTGATTCATTCAATAAAAATTTATCTAACATATTGTATGCCCCAGGTACTCTGCAATGTTACCAGAGTACAATGATGAACAATTCTTTCCCTCAGGGAACCTTTGGTTTTAGTGGGAGAAAGAAGACTCCCATCCTTTACCCCTGACCTTTCTCAGTTCCTGGAACTTACAACATAATATTTCAGGAGACTGGATAGTGTTTTAATCCAAACCTGTCATTTTACAGAACTTACCTGTTCAGAGATAGACTTTAGATGACCTGTCTCACCAGGAGACTGGTGGAACAGTATGATCAGACTCATTCTGAAGGACACAGGATACGTTGTGTTAATGTCTACTTTCCATTCTTGGAATAGCTCCTCATCCTTTCCCTGGTTGGTGCTGATTCTGAAGATTGCATTTTCCCCTTCTTGTTATTAATACATTCCTGCCAGACTTGCTTTTATTGCAGATGCGCTGCTTTAATGGGGTCAGATTTAGGGAAGAATGCTTCACCCGTCGTCCTTTCTCTTATCTCATATGACACGCTGCTATCTGTATTCTTGAAATGTGACATAGAAAATGAAGGAACACGGAGTTTCTGGCAGCTTCCCGTTTTCATCATTACAGGAGTTGAAAGCATCAATTTTCATTTCATGCTTTGAATTGCTTGTAAAAGGGGTTTTCAGCAAGTCTTTGGTAGGCAGATGAGCCAGAGCTCTGGGACTGCTCAGGAAAGAAGAGAATAGCCCTGGTGCCCTGGGGAGATCCAAGTGTGCCTGTGAGTAGAAGCCTAGATGCATTCCTTTCCCGGCTCTAAAGGACAGCTGGTCTTGCCATACTTTGTGGAAGGACTTGCTAATTGTTTCTCATTAGTTGCCTTATGTACTGTCCTGTGTGGTGCAAGAAGCGGGGTAGGTATGATTAACTTTCTTCAGACAGCATGAAAGCAGAAGGTGTTGAGCACAGTGGATATCAGGGATCCCAAAGATCTCACCTTGAAACAGTATTCCTCAGCAGTGGATTAGGATGGAACTCCAAGACAGTGGGCACAGTTATACTTAAGGTACAACTTACTTCTTCATGGTGACGCAGTAAACCCTGGGGAGGTTGCAGTTTCCTCTCTGTAATGACACATTCTCTAAGACAACTTTTGTAACTTACAGGCTGTGTGGAAAACCTGCTTCTTCTAGACTCTAGTCTGTGCTGTGTTTGCATTTTCCAGAATGCAGAATGAAGGTGTTGGAGTGAGCCATTCAGCTTGCCAACCCACTAAAGATGTTAAAAAAAAAAAAAAAAATCTGTGTTCTGTTACTTGTCAGTTTGAAAATACGTATGTTCCAACATTTTGTCATTTGGGAAAAAGAAAAAAAAAAAAAAACCAGCAACAACAAAAAACAACTTATGTTGTTTGGGATGACTTTAATCTAGGTGAATTTTAAGTGTGCTTTGTATGTGGCTCTAGAAATGTTTATTTTTTTGTTAGTTTGTGTTTTATTTTATTTGTTTTTTGAGACAGGGTCTTACTATGTAATCCTGGCTAGCCTGGAATTCATTGTATAAACCAGGCTAGCCTTGAACTCATAGAGATCTGCCTGCCTCTGGCTCCCGAGTGCTGGGTTTGAAGGAATACGCCACCACATCTGACTAAAATATCAAAAAATTTTAAGTGAGTTTAATTCACTTTTTAAATTTACTTACAATAAAAGCTACTCATTAGGTGTGGTAGTTTTTTGTCAACTTGACACAAGCTAGGAGTATCTGTGAAGATAGTTCCTCAATTGAAGAATTTCCTTTTCATCTGTATTGGCCTGTGGGCATGTCTTTGGAGCATTTTCTTGATAACTAATTGATGTAAGAGGGCCTAGCCCACTGTGAGCATCCCTAGAAAGGTGAATCTGGACTGTTTAAGAAAAGTAGCTGAGCAAGCCAGGGGAAACAAGCCAGGAAGCAGGATTCCTCCATGCGCTCTACTTCCATTCCTGCCCTGATTTCCTAAACTAAGAATTATTACCTGAAGTTTAAAATGAAAAAAACCTTTTCCTCCTATAAGTTGTTTTTTGGTCATGATATTTATCACAGCAATGGAGAAACCAAACTAGGGCATTGGGGGATGTGGTGCTGAGTCTTGTCAGTGGATGTGGATGTAGTCATTCGGTGGATGTAGTCAGTTCATTCAAGGGGAAGAATGGTGTCACATACGAATCCTTCCTCCCATCCAGTCAGTGCCCTTCCCTCCCCCAGATAGCCATACCCACTTTGTGTTCCCCATAATTTTGACTTATCCCAAGTGCCATATTGGTGTGAAGCTTATAACGTTTAAATGGAGTTAGGCTTGTCCATTTTGTTGCTTGCATAGTTCTTTGTATCACTGCTTATTATCAACATACCACTGTATGTTTTATCCATTCACCTCTTGTTGGATTACTTTCACTTGGATTATGAATAGTGTCATTAAGAAGGCTCCACAGAAAGCAAGAGAAGAGGCTCTGACCTCCCAGGCAAATAATCAACCATATCAGTACTTGAAGGTTTTTTTGTTTTTTGTTTTCAGTGTAGATTTTCATTTTGTTTGAGCAAATACATAGGAGTGAGTTCTCTGTGTAACATGTTAATTCCATGGTCAGTGCTATTAGAAATTCAGTCTTTCACAGTGGCTATATCATGATGCATCCTCACTACTGGTGTATAATGTGTATGGTTGATGATGCATGTAGAGCAACTTAGAGTTGTTCTGTGCCTTCTTTAGCACATGGTACAGATTGAGCATCCTTCATTTGAAATCCACATGCTGAAATCTAATGGTTTTGAGTGTCATGTCCACATTTAAAATGTTTGAAATAGCATTGTCTCTCAGAGTTTGCGTTTTCAGATGAGAGATGAGCACTGGGTAAAGACTACACAAATATTTCACAATTTGAAGAATTGTGAACTCTGAAACAATTTTTGCCTCTGACATTTTGAATAAAAGAATCTCAGCCTATATTCTCAAATTAAATATTTTCTTAGTCTTTTTTGTCTAGAGTGCCTGTTGAGAGGGTATGCACATACACGTGAATTACAGCGCATGTGTGGAGGACAGATGATGTGTGGGAGTCAAGTTCTTTCCTTTTACTCTGTAGTTCTGGGGATTGAACTGAGGTTGTTGGGCTTGGTGGCCAATGCCTTTACCTCTTGAGCTACCTCCCCAGCCCTTTTTCTTAGTCTTTCTAATACTGTGGTTACATTTCATTAGAATTTAATTTATGCTTTTCAGACAATTAATAGATGTTAAACATGTTTTCATACGCCTACTTGCCACCTATATATCTTGTTTGGTCAACTATGTGTTTAAATCCCTTATCAGTTTTAAAAATTGGATTGTTTACAATCATAAATTTTAATGGAATACACAAACTATCAGTCAGTCCTGCTAACCATTAGTTTATCTGATTTGTGAAATATGAAACTGGAGACTAGAGAGAGATGCTCAGTGGTTAAGAGCATGTTTTCTCCTCTTCCAGAGAAGTTTGGTCCCCAATGCCAAGACCGGGTGCCTCAAAAATACCTGTAACTCCAGCTCCAGGGGATCCCACACCCTCTTCTGGCCTCTATGGGCACCTGTATACATGTGGCATATACTCATATATACAAACAAATTTAAAAATATATATATATAAAATCAGGTACTTCCCTCCCTTCATTTCTTCTTTCCTTCTTTTTTGATATCTTTTTTAAATTAAGCTTTGCTAGAAGTGAGACATACCTCGGCTTACATCCTGACTCTTCACTGCTGTATAAATGACTGTAGCCAGTCATGGGAGTCTGTTCCCTCATTTGTACAATGGCCCTAGTACCTGCATGCTACTAGATATTTGTTAGATAAAGTGAGTGTCTTACATAGAACCTAACACATGGCACGTACTTAATGAGCAAGCCAGTAAGAATTACTTGTATTAGATGAACTTTTTTTTTTTTAAGCCTATTTGCCTTCCTCGCAGCAGATCTGTGAGGTCCCTGAGACAAGACCTTGTTGGGTTTTGCTTACCAGTGTAGCACCAGGGGCTGGCTCATAATTGGTACTTGAAAGGCTTGTATGAACTGTTCAAATGGGCAAATGACGGCTGAAGGGTAATGCTACTGAGGCTTCCTTAGTAGGATTATCATAAGTGTATTTTTGTTAGGCACTGGTCTGCCTCCTGGGCATTTGTTGAGTTGTAGTTTTTTTTTATACTTTTCATTTATTTTAATGTTGTATTTACTGATAGTTTTTGGCTAACAATCTGGATTTATTTTTAGGGAGTCTGAAGTCAAGGTTTGGGGATGTGATGTGTTTACATACTTGTTTTGCTACTATTTTATGCTTTTTCAAAGGACAAAAACTATAGTCAGCAACTCACTTGTAGGTTTTTCTTTTCTGGGATGTGATATCTGCAAGTAATGTAACTGGATAAATTGATGGCTTCCCAGTTGTGCCAGATGGTGTTCCTCATTCAGATGTACCCAGGTTGCAGTCCTTTGCTTCTTGGCTGTTTTTAGGGAGTATAGGACTACCTACTATAGCTGGTCCTAACTTTCTCCCAGCAACCAGGCCAGTAGACAGAGCATCAGGGTTCCTATAACCTGACCTCATTTTTAAGAAATCGCTGACTTTGGCAGGATCTTGTCAGAGCCTCACCAATTCCAGCACTGGCCTCCTGAAAAGTATTGTTCCAGCTGGTCTCAGCTGAGTCAGCTGTAAGTCAGAACTAGGCCAGGAAAGCTCATTCTATAGGCTGTGTTATATGTTTTTAACCAAGCCTCTGCTGAAGGGAGAACGCTAACTTTAAGCCAGGTTGCCCTCTTTTGCAAAAGTAGCTTTTTGAGGGCTCGGTAGTGGTAGGGATAGGGATTGTCAGAGTCCCTGGGTTGTGTTAATTTTTATTTTATGTTCCATTTAGCTTTGAGCTTCACATCACTGTTGCTGTGGAAAGTTCTCCAAACTGAACGGCCTTTCATGTTCTAGTGATCCAGTTCACCTTTCAGAATCCAATAGAAGCAATAATCTCAACTTCAAGGAGAAAAGGAGACAGTTTTTCTTGGTCATATAGGTTCAAAGAGACCCTCAGCTGGTCGTACCCATCCTGAGTGCACCTTTAGTTCCTCTCATTAAAATCTTGGTGAGACCATCCTTTTGACTCTTTATCTTTAAGGACTAGTTCTTCAGAAGTCTCCTCTTATCTGTCTTTATTAGAATATTAAGAGTGGGTCCCAGCATGCAGCTGCAAAAAGAAGGTAAATGTTCTGGAACTTCTGCTTCCTGCCTCTTTGTGTTGCTATTTAGTTTATGCTTTGTCATGTTTGTTGTTGTTGGTATAGCTGTTTCAAAGTGGTTAGAGTGTTCAAAGTGACATTAGTGTGTCATTAGTAAGAAATTCCATTGTTACAAACTTAAAGAAGCTATTGGAATTCAATGAAACACTTTCTCTTAGAGGGCAGAGAAATACAAATATTGTTTGCAGTAGAGACAGGCTCACTCACTCACACACAGCAGAACATTCCCACGGTCTTATTTCTTCATGTAGCTGCCTTGCAAGAAGTATGTCTTGGAGCTAAGAATAATGAAAGGAAGTGATGCTGTCCTGGGTTAGGGGATATTTCAAAATCAGTTCTCAAGTAGTCCAAATCTGACTCAGCAATTGCATCTTGAAAGAGAAGGTGCTTAGTAACAGTATGCTTACTTAGCATCATCCAGTCCGTCCTAAGCCACATGGGAGTGTTGGGGCATTTCAGATGTGAGACATCAGAATTGAGATCTGGTGTCAGTATAAAATATGACTCATATTGTAAAGTCTCAGTGTGAACAAATGATTCACTAATCATTTTTATATTGATTTGATGTTTAAACTACAGTGATTTGAATGTTAAGCCAAAGTAAATATATTATTAAATTAATTTATTTGTGAGGCTTGACTTGTTTTTAATATGATCTTTGTTTTTTAAATTATGTACTTGTCTATGTTATGTCTTTATGGGAGAATGGTGAGATATAAGTGTACTGGTGACACCCACAATTTCAAGTCAGAGAAGTGTCATTTCCTATGGTAGCATTCATTTGCTGATTGAGGAATTCTGTGGATCTTTGTAAAACTTACATTCCTAGGAACAAACCTTTAAGTCTTGGCAGGTTAGAGGACCTTGGGGCCAGTGATGAATGAGTGCCTCCCATGGATATCTGTTCATGGTGGCCTTGGGTGAACTTGGTTTTGGAAGAATAAAGTAATAAGGTCAGAATGCAAGGGGAATCCCTGAAATTTTTCTGGAGAAGTGTGCTTTCCACAAGAGTTGTATTTGACCTGGATTTCATGCTCAGAATACTCTGGCATGTCAACAGCTGAAGCCTCTCTTTGACATGATGTGCCTAATCACAATTCCAAGGACTCTCACCTGCAGTAAGTCCATCTTCGGTATATATGAAACCACCCCCTTCACTCAGCTCCCAAGAATACTGAGGGAGGCCTCTGTGTATTGCTATTAACTGTGATCCTTGGGTCTGGCCATTAGGCAGAAGGATAGAGCTACCCAGACCTGAGCTGCTGCTATATGTCTGGTGCCTCCTACCTCCCATCTGCTAGGTAGGAATAGGAATAGAAACTACACAAGCATGGCCTTTATTTTGTCCACAGAGAGATTGCTCCATTACTGAATGTTTCGTTTCCTGAATGTTAGCATTTACTGTGTGGGGTGCAGTATTCTAAGGAAAGGGGTGTAATAACAAGAAAGCCAAATGAACCTCCTGCTAATCTTGATTTAGGAAACAAATATTATCATAGGGCCTGTATTTAAGACACTCAGTTGCAATGAATGGCCAGCCTAAAGAAGAATTTGGTAGGTACGGAGGCCATGGTCATCACTGTAATTTTAATCTCCTTATAGGAAAAGCCTTATGTACCTTGATACTGTTTACCCTTGTGTATTCAGGATTTACTAGACAGCTGCCATCTTCTAGGTACTTTCCTATGTGCTGGAGACAAATTGATGAATGGGAGAAAGACTGTTCTCATGAGGCTTAAATTCTAGCCAAGGGTGAATAAGGGAGCAGCATTAGATAGTGAGCATGAATTATGTGGCAGTCAGATGGTATGTTTGAGGTTGATTAAAAACTGTGAATGGAAAAGGCAGAGAGCAACAAGGTAAGGGTGTTGGGGGCGTGGGTGGGAGATGAGTGGCAGTTTTCAACTGGGAAGGTGATCTAGGTGTAAGAGTTGGACCAAGCATGTTGACCTTCTGAATATTATTCAAGGTGTCCATGGAGTGTTTCCAGTTGACTGAACAGTCAGTGCAGTCACTGAGGCAGACGCATGCCTGACTTGTTTGATGAGCAAGCAGTAAGGCCAGAGTGAGCCAAGGGCAAGAAAATATTAGAAGACGAAGTTGAAGAAATAGTAAGGAATCTAACCAGGCTGGAACTTCAGCTTATATAACAGGGTTTTAAGCACAGAACCTCTGTGGTCAGGCTCACCTTTTTTTTTTTTTTTTG
>NW_008331995.1:2780038-2781476 GCF_000622305.1 Nannospalax galili | reverse complement strand
ATGATGATAGATAGATAGATAGATAGATAGATAGATAAATGATAGATAGAAAATCTTTAAACTTAAATTGATCTGGGACTTTTGGAAACTCAGGAGTTAGAGACAGAAATGTCTGGAAGTCAGGACTAGCCTAAGCTACATAGTAAGATACCCTCCAAACATGCATGGAAATTCCAGGCATGGTGGCATGCACCTTTAATCCCAGCCCTGGGGAGGTAGAAGCGGGTTAATCTCGGGGACATCAAGGCCAGTCTGGTCCACATAGTGAATCTCAGGTGGGCTTGAACTAGGGGAACACTGTTAAAAAATTAATAATAATAAATAAAACCAAAAAAAAAGAAGATAAAACACAAATGGGGACGTAGTTCCAGGATAGTACATTTAATGCATTTGCCTAGTACAAAGCCTAGAGAGAGAGAGAGACAGAGAGACAGAGAGACAGACACAGAGAGACAGAGGCAGAGACAGAGACAGAGACAGAGAAAGGGACAGAGAGACAGAGACAGAGACAGGGACAGAGACAGGTGTGAAGCATCCCTGACAAGAAGAAACACAAAGACAAGTGAGTCTGGGCCCACCTGCCTGGAGGCTATACTGAGGGAGAGGGACTGGGAGACACAAATTTCCCTACATCAGTATTCCTAACTGAACTAAGTGACTCTACTGTGTAAAGACATACCTTTTGCCTATACTGTGGCTCCTTAAACATAAGCCAGCTTCATCCTGGGGCTCACCTAGAGAAACAATGAGCTTTTCAAATACTGGAGACTGTATTGAGTTTATTGAGAGTGGAGTGTTACAGTTTGTAGATAGTTTAAAGGATTCTTCAAGGACAGTTATAACTTTTATATAGAGAGGAAATTGGGGTAATACAAGAGAAGCACATTTTAATTTTTAATAAAGTACCTAATAATCAAGTCAAATAATACTTTACCATAATATTTTGAAAATTATTTTAAGCAGAGATAGGTGAGGGCTAGTGACATTTCCTTTTTCTTAACACGATGCTGCTACTGAACTTTCCTTTTTATTGTTGGAAATAATCAGTTTTCTTATTTCTGATCAGTGAGTGTTATTTTTTGAAAAGATTATATTTATTTTTATTTTATGTGCATGTATGTAAGCATACCATATGCATGCCTGGTGCCCACAGAGGCTGGAAGAGGGTGTTGGATCCCTTGGGACTGCAGTTACGGACAGGTGTTAGTTGCCATGTGGGTTCTGGGAACAGACCCCAGGTCCTCTGGAAGAGCAGTAAATGCTCTAAACCACTGAGCCATTTCTCCAGCCCTGCCACCCCCTTTTTTAATATAAAGGAAAGTATATAAAACTTTTTTCAAAAGTCACAGATCTCTTACATTAATTGCAGTTTTAAAAAATATTACATCAAGCCAGGCATGGTGGCACACACCTTTGATCCCAGCACTCGGGAGGCAGA
>NW_008331995.1:2779271-2779710 GCF_000622305.1 Nannospalax galili | reverse complement strand
AGCATTTGGGAGGCAGAGGCAGGCAGATCTTTGTGAGTTCGAGGCCAGCCTGGTCTACATAGTGAGTTCCTGGACAGCTGGGGCTACAGGGAGTCTCAAAAAGACCAAAAAAAAAAAAAACCTCCAAGGTCATGCCTTCTTTTCTGGGTCTGTCCTTGGCATCTGCCTGGACTTCCTGCCTTAGAAATTATAATTCTAGGGTCTGGAGAGATGGCTCAGTGGTTAAGAGCACTGACTGCTCTTGCAGAGGACCCAGGTTCAATTCCCAGCACCTACCTGGTGGCTACGAACCGTCCTTAACTCCAGTTCCAAGGGGAATCCAACACCCTCTTCTGACCTCTGAGGCATTGCATGACATGGGTGCAATCACATACATGCAGGCAATACATTCATACACATAAAATAAAAATTATAAATAAAATAAAAACAAGGCATGCTT
>NW_008331995.1:2777606-2779188 GCF_000622305.1 Nannospalax galili | reverse complement strand
AAAATATATTTTTAAAAAAGAAATTATGATTCTAAATGACACAAAGAACAGGGAAAGTAACAGAGTTCAGTTCTTCCAGAATACTACATTTATGAATTGAACTCTTTTTTTTGGGCTTGCAGTATGTGAAATGGCCTTTTACATATTTCTTTATTTAATAGATGTTTATTGAACATTTACTATGTGCCAGCACTATTCTAAGTACTTAAAGTACTTGAGATATACAAATCAAGCAACTCCCTGTGTTTGTGGAGCATATATCCCATTGGTAAACACATATCATCTCCAGCCCCCATGACAACTTTTCAATACAGATATTGGCTCAGCCATTATTCAAGTGGGAAGAGAGATGCTCTGAGGATAATCCTGGCACAGCAGATGATGAGTGTGGTAATGTCTAGCGTAGAAGAGTGTGAAAGGAGTCTGAAAAAGTCAGGCTTATTGTGACTTAAGCTTTGTCAGTCAATAGGAGCTTTCCTGGAATGTATGAGTCCTAAATTGGTTCTTAGAGGAAATCATTATTTAAAGTCAAAGGCAGAAATGAAATACTCATTTTCTGTGATGTTAGCAAGGCAACAGGATGACACAGAGAAAGCCAGGAAAGGGTGAGAGTAGAGGTGTTTGTTTACTTTAGTCAGCAGCATCCATTAGATATCTGGGATCACGGAGTATGGACTAACTCCAGTCTGCCAGAACTGGAATCTTTTATCCAGGTTTAGAGAAGAGAGCATGGTAATTGATAGGTGATGTCTGCGTGAGATTTAATGCTAGTGTGTCACATAGTTCATAATATTGATGTCACTATGTCGGTTCTCCTAATGCCCTGAGCTGAACCTTTAGAAAGCCACTATTAGGAATATTGTTCAGCAGATTACTGACATATGTTGATGGATCATCAGGAGACTTAGGAGAGAGAAACAGAAGATGGAAAAATGTAGCTTATTGAATATTGAATATGGATATTGTAAATATAGTGATGAAATCTGTTTGTTAATATATCAAACAGTTAGAAAACAGTTAAAATTATGCTTGTATCTTGTGCTGATTAGTTTCTTGTCAGCTTGTCACAGACTTAGTCACTGGGAAGAGGGGAACCCTGATTGAGGAATTTTCTCCATCAGATTGTCCTATGGGTATGTCTGTGGGGCATTGTCTTGATTGCTAATTGCTGTGGGAAGGCCCAGCCCATTATGGGTGGTGCCATCTCTGGGCAGGTGGGCCTGGGCTGTATAAGAAAAGTAGCTGAGCAGGCCAGGGGAAGCACACCTGTAGAGCAGTGTTCCTCCATGGTCTCAGCTTCAGTTATTGCCCCCAGGTTCCTGATTGCGCTCCTGCTCTGATTTCTCTTGATGATAGACTTTAACCTGTAAGATGTAATAAACCCTTTCCTCCCCAAGTTGGTTTTTGTCAGTGTTTTATCATAGCAACAGAAAGTAACTAGGACATAGCCAAAGACCTCTAAAAAACACTTTTATTGCGGTAGATTTGAAATACAGTGTCCTACATGTGTTCAAAGTGCATGAAAAAACTTGAAATGATCATTGTAATTAAGACAATAATTAAAAAAAAAAAAGGCCCAGTC
>NW_008331995.1:2768277-2771491 GCF_000622305.1 Nannospalax galili | reverse complement strand
CCAGAAGCGGTGCTCCTGGAGCCCAAGAAAGGGACTGAGTTGCTCTGTGTGAGAAGGATCAGGAAGCAGTATTGGTCCCCCAGGTGTCTGGGGCCCCAAGACTAGGAATGGCGCAGGGCCCAAACTAAGAGTATAGAATGGCGGGAGGGATGGAAGGGTGAATGTGGCTTAGGGAGTCCCGGCGCGGAGAGCTGAGCTATAGACTTACCCCAAGAGGCCTGAGGATAGTAGTCTTAATTGTTCTTTTGAGACAGGGTCTCCAGGTCCAGCTGACCTGGAACTTGCTATGTAGACTAGTCTGGCCTCAATTTCACAGAGATTCGCCTGCCTCTGCCTCCCAAGTGCTGGAACTAAAGGAATGTGCCTGTCCTTTGTACTCATTTGTAATCACTGCGCGGAGAGCTGAGCTATAGACTTACCCCAAGAGGCCTGAGGATAGTAGTCTTAATTGTTCTTTTGAGACAGGGTCTCCAGGTCCAGCTGACCTGGAACTTGCTATGTAGACTAGTCTGGCCTCAATTTCACAGAGATTCGCCTGCCTCTGCCTCCCAAGTGCTGGAACTAAAGGAATGTGCCTGTCCTTTGTACTCATTTGTAATCACTCACATCAACCCTATACTTCTCCCATTCCCATACAACCAATTATATTTTCTATTGCTATAGATTGTTTTTCTTAGAATTTTACATGAATGAAGTCATAGTATATATTCTTTTTGCAGAGGAATCAGCCTGGTTTCATTCACAACATAATAGTGAATTATGGTTTCATTCACTAGCGTGATATTTTCAGATCCATTTATGGTGTAGCTTATAGCAGTAGTTCGCTGCCTAATTGCTGAGTAGCATCTTGTTCCTTCTATGGAAATACTGTAATTTACCTACTTATCTGCTCATGGACGTTTTGGTTGTTTCCATTCTGGGGCTACTGTGAACATCTGTGCATAAGTCTTTGTACAGACTTAGACTTTCATTACTCTTCTGTCAGTATCTAGGGGTAGACTGACTGGATACTACTTTATCGGAAAAATTTAAGCAGTGTACCAACATTTCCAGAGTGGCTCTTTCCTTTTACATTCCTGCATGGCAGTGTACAAGACTTCCAGTCTTGTATTTTGCCTGCATGTATGTAAGTGCACCTGTGTAGTGCAATGCCCACAGAAGCCAGAAGAGGGTCTTGGATTCCCTGGAACTGGTACCAGCAAGCTCCCTACTCCCTATTTGTGTGTAGGTACGACTTGTCACAGTGTTTCACAAGGAAGGTTCTATTATATAGTTTGATTTGTTTATGGATAAAGGTTTCCCTCATAGTTCATAGCAAAGAGTCACCAGGAGTACAGGGATTTATACAGTAAGGGCCAAGTCCTATGTGTTACCAACAGGTTTTGTGTGTGTGTGTGTGTGTGTGTGTGTGTGTGTGTGTGTGTGTGTGTGTGTGTGTCCATGTTCCTGTGTGTCCAGTCAGCAATGTTTTATTTCATTGCTACAAAGCATCAGAAATAAAGAGGAGCCCAGAGAACAAGTTGGGGAACAGTTCCTGCCTCACTATCAGCAAGTACCTCCCACTCCCAACCCGCTTTCATGTCTGTGTGAAGAATTAATGAAAAGTTAGGCTTCTGTGCCAGCACGAGTCCTTCACACTAATTGCCTCTTTGTTTGTGTCCTTTCTTTGGTAAATAGACGCCCTTGGGACGGTCCTTTTAGAGATTACTATGTGGATGTTGACATGGGTGCTGACACTGGGATTTATGCCTTCATGTCCCTTTGAAGGCAACATTTAACTGCTAAAGAGCTTTCCTAGAGTTGTGTTCAGCCTAAATTAAATGTAAATATAACAGGCCAGTGGGATATGTTATGGCACAGTATAGAGGTTCTTTGCCACCTCCTCTTCTTCTTCCTTCCTTTTTAATTAGCCTTTTTGACCTGACAAAATGATCAGAGGCAGAATTCTACTAGTGCCTCTAGTAGCAGGACCTTTTCTCAGTATTTTTTTTAAGCTTTAGGTGTTATCCCATGGAGATATGTCTCTCTCAGTCAGCATGGCCTACCTGGTTTCCGTAGGGCCAACTGTGCTGCCATGTGGGGTGTCCCATTTACATTTCTCCAGGCTTAGGGTGCACTTGGAGGGAGCAGAGAACATGAACAAGTCTTCAGTTTTGACTTTGGACATTCTTTTCCAAGTGAAAGTTGAGGCACAGCCAAGTAGATACAGTCCTAAGATACAGTTACTACGTCCAGCAGTATACTGCAACCTCAAAAGTCCTGGTGGGATATTCTGTAAAAGAGGCCTCCACAGTCACAAGTGTCCTGGGCCTCTAGGGCTGTCTCCGAGGTCCTGTCAGTGCTGCCTGCTCTCCAGAGTGCTGCTAATGGACTGCCTACAGTGTACTCTGGGTTGGTTTTGCTAACTGCCTGAACCTGTGAGCACAGGCATCTGACCCACATTCCAAATGACATAAAAAAAAAAAGTCCCAGAACATGACGGGAGACAGAGCTGGGAGTTACTTAATACTGTCCCTTTGGCAGAGCCACAAGTGACTCTGGAAGCAAGCTTCTCCAGGTCATCACTATCAAGAGTGCATTTTCCACCTTAGCTGCAGCTCACAGTTATGTGACAGTCACAGAGACTCTGTGTTTATTGTAGAAGAATAGCACAAACAAGCAAAATGAAGGAAATAAAATCGCCCTGAATCCCATGACTTAATGGCATTATTCTGGGGTTGGTAGCGTTCATGTGGTTTTTCCTATGTATGCAAATGATGTGTTCAAATGAGTACTAGATACATTCATTTTTACAATTTATTTATTTATTTAAAGTTTATGGGTATGAGTGTTTTGACTGCATGTATATAAGTGCACCTGTGTCATGCAGTGCCTACAGAGACCAGAAGGAAGCATCAGGTCCCCTGGACCTTGAGTTATAGGTGGTGGTTTGCTGCCGTGTGGGTGCTGGAAGCTGAACCCATGTTTTCTGCAGTAGCAGCCAGTGCTCATAGCCACTGAGCCATCTCTCTAGTCCCATATACATAAGTGGGACTTACTATACCTACCACATGATTGTAAGGACTCTGTTGCCATTTACTATGTAGCAGGCTTTCACATACCTGCTATATACTCTGTTCTGGACATGTATATGGGCTGTTCCAAAGAAGGATTCTGTGTGTGTGTGTGTGTGTGTGTGTGTGTGTGTGTGTGTGTGTGTGTGTGAGAGAGAGAG
>NW_008331995.1:2763757-2768205 GCF_000622305.1 Nannospalax galili | reverse complement strand
GTGAGAGAGAGAGAGAGAGAGAGAGGGTGAGAGAGAGAGAGACAGACAGACAGAGACAGAGACAGAGACAGAGACAGACATATGTAGATGCAGGTGCACACATGGAGACCAGAGCAGGATATCAGATTTTCTTCTCTAGCCCTCTATGGCCTATCTTGAGACAGAGTCTTTCACTAAATCTGGAGCTAGACTGTCAGCCAGCAGGCACCAATGATTCTCCTGTCGCCACTGGGCCCACAGCCCTGGGGCATAGGCAAATGTACGAGCACACCTAGCTTCACAAGGGTGCTGCAAATTTGAGCTCGAGTCCTCATGCTTGCACATCAAGTTCTGTTGCCTGCCTAGCCATCTGCTCATCTCGCAAAGAATGTTTCTTACCATTACCTAAACTAAACCACACTGTGATGTTGGAGAGGTGAGGGTCTTAGAAGTCAAGTTAATACTAATAGCAGCCAAGCCCATTATTTTCTTAACTACTCCTATAGCCTTGCAAAATATCTGCTGGCCATGAGTATTCCTACATATTTCCTAATTAGTATTGACGTGTTCCATTTGACTGTACAGTGAATGATCAACAAGATGATGGAAAGCCTTTGATAAGCATTTTCTACTGGAGTTAACCCTGCATGTAACATTGTCTACATCATCTACTAATGAGAAAAAAGGGATAAGAAAGATGTCTTAGATAATTCACCTTTTTTTCTGTTGCTCCATTGGCACTGGAGATAGGTTGAAACCTTTAGTAAGTTACTAGTATGCACATGTATTCATATACACATTTGCTTGTGGGCTCCTATT
The DNA here is from genome assembly GCF_000622305.1 of Nannospalax galili. NCBI lineage: Eukaryota > Metazoa > Chordata > Mammalia > Rodentia > Spalacidae > Nannospalax > Nannospalax galili. The sequence continues at coordinate 2,767,407 of NW_008331995.1, read as the reverse complement.
GACATACACTGGTGAAGTGCTCAGGTTTGCAAAGAGCAAGATGATTGCCACCACGTCTCAGTAGTTCGGCTGGCCTTAACTGAAGGTTTGTTGTTGTATTCTCTGGGGAGCCAGTATTCTGGCTGTGGAGCTTGCCCTGTTTTTATGGTGTCACCTCACTTGCTCTAAAGCCTTGGGAACCATATTGTATTTCTGCCATAGATAGGTTGGTTGGCAGTGGGGGGCCAGTAGATCTGTCACAGGCATTTAATGATGATAAAACATTAGTGATGCTATTTGAGAGCAGTTTTGACAAGTAGTCCCTCTGCTGAAGACCTTGGCTGCAGGTTAGAGTACTATTAGGAAATCAAACTGTTAAGCAAAGAAATCTTTAGGTTGCCATAGAACTTGAGATGAAGCTATGCCTATTTTTAATTTCCCAGCAGACTCATGAATAGCCATTACATGGCCTACTATTTTTATTTTTATTTTTTGGTCTTCATATTGTTAGTATTGTAGATTGGATGACAATTCTTTTTCCACAGTTATTTCAAGATTTCTGCAGGGAGTTATTTATAAGAGATCTTTTAAGAAAAAGCCTTCGTTCTGATGCCATATAATTGTCTCTGCCTTGGCTGTATCTATTTAGTGAAGAAGAAAGTTCAGAATTAGATGTGGAAGGAGGCCAAAAACAGGGGCAGAAGATGGCAGTGGAAACCCAGAGCCAGGGCACTTGTGAAGCACACTGTGATTGTAAAAGGAAGGAAGCTTCAAATAGATTTGTTCTGCCCTTTTTCTCTTAAAGATTTGTTATCTATTTTTGCAGCTTTGTGTAAGACAGGGGAGCGGTCCCAGCTTGTGAGATCACTTGCCTGCTCTACTCTCTTCTGATTGGTTCACCCTTCTTTAGTTAAGATGGCTGCTTTGCAAGGAATAAAGCAACAAAAAGACTGATACAAGAGCCAGGGCGGTCCATTTGGCCAACAAGGACCTGCGTCTGGCTTTCCTTGAGCCCAGCCTTCATGGGGACTTAAGCATTGCAATATGTACTGCTGCTGTTGCTGCTGCTGCTGCTACTGAACTGCATGTATTTCCCAAGTGCCAGGTGCTACTACTGACTTTAGGTTTGTTTTGTTTTGTTTTGTTTTGTTTTGTTTTGTGGTCTGTGTGCTTGGGGTCAGGGATTGAATTCAGGCCTGGTGCATGCTAAGCACACAGTCTGCCATTGAGCTATACCCCTAATACTTTCCTTAGCAAATGAGGTTCTGAGGACTATGAATACTTACCACCATTGTAAATAATGTGAATATAAATACTTGGCACTGTGTTCTGATATAAGTAAGCCCACCATAATGTTAGCATTTGTTGCTGTTTGTTTGTTTTGCATTTATAACAATTCCTGGTCTCTCAGTGAGCAATTCTCAGCCCTACTTTATTAATGGCAGCATTGAATCTTAGGGAAATGGATTACCTCACTGAAGACCCACCACCTTCTTAGTGACTTGGTTTGAACTATTTGGTGGAGTCACTCAGCTTACTTGCATACACACTGCTGCCATTAGGGATCAGTGCCCTTAGTGACTTGGATTTTTCCTGTCAGTACCAGTTTTGTGGACATTCTCATTTTTTGTCAATGCAAAAGCATAGTTCTCACCTCAAAGGGATAAAAGATAGTTTATTATGGAGCCAAATATGAGCAACCTTGGATTCAGGTTGCTCCAAATACCGTGTTCCAACATGTTAACAGTTTTATGACATTTTTATAGTTACATAACAAAATAAAAATCATAAACAAGACACTTTTCAAATCCATTAGTGGGAATATCAAGCAGGCCAGGTACAGCAAAGGGGGAGTCATACTGCTAACTATCTGATGACATTCTTACCTTTGGGTTGGTGGAAGTTGGTAGTGTGTCGATGTATCCCAAAAGGTTTCACATTGGGGCTGGAGAGATGGCTCAGCAGTTAAGAGCACTGGCTGCTCTTGCAGAGGACCTGGGTTCGGTTCCCAGCACCCACATGGTGCGAACAACCATCCACAACTTCAGTTACAGGGATCTGACACCCTCTTCTGACCTTCATAGGCACTGCACTTACATACATGCAGGCAATACACTCATACACATAGACTAAAATAAATAAATAAAATATTTTTTAAAGAAAAGGTTTCATATTATAGTCTCAAGGATGTTAAGTCAGACCAAAGTTGGGTAATTAATGGCTACTGGGGGAAGGGGGAGCTAAACATAGCCCACAGTACTTTGACTCTGGATCTGCAACATTCCAACTCTCCACAATCATAAAGTTCTAATCAGTCAACCTTGTGAAATCTTTAACAAAGCTTTTTTTTTTTTTTCTGGTAACTTCCCTTTACATCTTTATGATTTAGATTTTGTCTGACTTAATCATGATCGCATAGCTTACAAGAGGTGAAGCTGAGTTTTCCATTTAGTTCTTTATTCTTTACTCTGTCAGTTGTTGTCCTGAAAAACAGAGGAACTAAAGGATTCACCATTCATGTTTTGCCATTCCTGACTTTGATTTTCTCCATTATTTCTCTCTAGCCCTCTGCCTCTGGTCTTGCTTAGTTATCTGAGACAGCATCTCATGTAGCCCAGGTTGGCCTTGAACTCCTGCTCTCCTGCCTCACCTGCCAAATGCTGGGATTACAGTTCTTTGCCATCACACCGGTTTCTCTGCCTTTAAAGTTTTCTTTTAAAATTTATTTATTTATTTATGTGTGTGTGTTTGTGCATGCTTATGCTGTATGTGTGCCACAGTGTGTGTGTGTGTGTGTGTGTGTGTGTGTGTGTGTGTGTGTGTGGACAACTTGTGGGAGTCCCTTCTCTCCACCATGTGGGTTTCAGGTCATGAGCATTGGCAGCAAGTTTCTTTACCCACTGAGTCATCTCTCCAACCCTTTTCTGCCCTTTTTGTTTTTAAGTTTAAACATCTCAATTTTACAGGTTTCTTTTTAGATTATAGTTTATATTTATTTTTGTTTTATGTGTCCTGTGTGTTTTGCCTGATGTATGTAACTGTACTGTGTGCATGCCTGTGGAGGCCAGAAGGTATTGGGTCCACTGGAACTGGAGTTATAGGTGGGTGTTAGCCTCCATGTGGGTGCTGGGAGCTGAACCCAGGTACTCTGCAAGATCAGCCAGTGCTCTTAACTGCTGAACCATCTCTCCAGCCCTTTTTTTCATTCCCCTTTTCAGCTCAATGATAGTGGGAACTCACCACCTTCTCACACAGAGATAGAATGATTCTCTTGTGGTATGGTAAAGGGAGAGAGGAAAAAAGAGAAGGGTAACAATTGTCCTTCCTAGAAATAGCCTAAGCATCTGAGGCCCAGTGAACTCTGGCCTTTTTGGATAAGGTTTTCTGTTCTGTTTGCTTGCTTATAAGGCTGGCTATTGAACCCAAGGCATCATATATACTCAGTGATCTTCCACTGAGCTCTTCTCCTAGCCCTTGGATAAATTACTGATCTCTATGAGTTTTCATTCCTTATCTGTAAAATTAGGATGACAATACTGCACTATAAGCTATTTATAAGAAATAAAGTATGGTACACATTGAATACATCAGAATAGGGGCATGTAGCTGTTATTGCCCTTGTAGATCTCTCTCTCTCTCTCTCTCTCTCTCTCTCTCTCTCTCTTTCTCCC
>NW_008331995.1:2755246-2763696 GCF_000622305.1 Nannospalax galili | reverse complement strand
CTTCTCCCCCCCATATATTTTTTTTTTTCTCTCTCTCTCTCTCTCTCTCTCTCTCTCTCTCTCTCTCTCTCTCTCTCTCTCTCTCTTTGAGACAGGATCTCCCTGTAGCCCCAACTAGCCTGGAAGTCCTTATGTAGACCAGGCTGGTCTTGAACTCACAAAGATCCACTGCCTCTGCCTCTACAGTGCTGGGGTTAAAAGCGCGCATCACGCCCAGACACCAGTGTATGACTTTTGAGGTCTTAAACGTCTACTCCACATAACCTAGGCTCACAAAGTATTTTAGCTCACTTTGCATTTTACAGAAAATTTTACTTAGCTCATCCTTCACCTGGAGTTTCGTCCATAATTTCTGCTAGCAAATTTTCTTTTCATACAAAGGAGGCCTGGGTTGGATCTCCTAGATCTCTTTTTCTCTGTTTCTTCTGCCTTCATTATATTTTGTATTGAAACACACTTCCATGTGCTCTTGAGGGACTCTGATGACTGCTCCAGACCTATTGTGCTGATGCTGGTGACCTGTAAGGAGAGAAGAATAGAGATGCAGCATGGTTTGGGGTTCTCAGCTGGAAGCACCTTGTAGGTGTGTAGGTGGGGTGCCCCTTCACTGAGCTCTTGTGATGGTCTTGATGGTTACAAGCACAAGGGCAGGGCTTGGTGTCTCAGATCCACTTCTGTTCTGTGTCTGAACAGTGCTTCTTCCCTCACTTAGTCACTCTTCCTTAGTCAGCACAGTATTGGGCAGTTAGGAAGGGAGAAGGTGCCTCACATGTAAAGGGTATATTTGGTAACCTCTAGTAGTAAAGGAAGCTATAAAGCTGTTTGATACAGACTCAGCCCACTTGCCCTTTCATCTGAAAGGTTTCCCAGGTACTGATTGCACACATGGCTAGTAGATGGATGGATTAGTAGCTGGTCCCATGTGGTTAACTGTTCATCTATTAGAGGCTTCAGTGATAAATACATGTTACCCTATACAGGTTCTGCGAGAGAACACAGAGTGGCACAGTGGGTAGCTGGGGCCAGAGTGTCCATGACTTTGCAGTTCAGATCTGAGTGGGGTTGCTGTCATCTCCTTCAGGCTGATGGGACTGGAGGGCATGTTTTTTCTATGTCTCACTGCACACCTGGTCAGTTTTTGCTGGTTATTGGCAGGAGACCATGAGGACTTCTCTACAGAGGTGCTTAGACCTCCTGATGTGACACCTGTGATACCCTTTAGAGTCTCACCTTGGAAAACTCCATTGTGCCATGTCAGTCCCTTCTGTTGGAGGTGATTTCAGTGGAGACTGGAGACAATCATGCATACTTATGCCCACCCCAAGTTGTGTGGTTCTCAGTGAATGATCTGTTGTTTGTTACCAACCCCACTTGTATCTGCCACCTTGTAGTACAGAAATACAACTTAATTAAGAACTAGGTAAACCAGTGAAATAAAAGTGAAGGAAAAAGAGAGTTGCTATTTGCTTAAGCTCATTTGAATCCTTTAGGAAGTTTTGAAAAAGGACAGTTTATTAAAATTTGTGGTGAAATTAGGTGTAGATAAGGTCTATAAAATACAAAGAGTCGTAAAAACTCGAAAGCACTCAGATTGCTTTGAAACTGTACCCATTATCACAGTGTTTCAAATCAACTTAAATTGGAAATCATAGCCTCTGAATTGTAAGCATAGTTTATAGCAAGACAGAGCTTGTAAAGTTCTAAACGGGGAACCTGGGTTCAGAACCAAATTCTCATTATACTTTAAATGATCGATGGATGAGAGTGTCTCTCTCTCGCTCTCTTTCTCTCCCTTTTTCTCTCTCCCTATGTGAATTTATATGAATTTATTTATTCTGAATTTATATGAACTATTTTTGTGTAATATCTTGCTCTCTGTATCTCTTTTCATTAACTCATCATGTTCTGGTCCCAGATATGTTGGAAAGAGAACATTTAGCAAATAAGATGGTCTCCAGTTTTCTTCTTTTTTTTGGTCTTTTTGACACAGGGTCTCCCTGTAGCCCCAGCTGCCCTGGAACTCACTATGTAGACCAGGCTGGCCTTGAACTCACAGAGATCCGCCTGCCTCTGCCTCCCAAGTGCTGGGATTAAAGGCATGCGCCACCACGTCCAGCATCCAGGTTTCTTCTTAATCTATTACTTATTACAGAAGGCTCTATTTCTTCAAGAGTTATGTAAATCAAAGTACTGGCACATATCAGCAATTCTAAGATCTATGGTTTTCTACCCATTGTTTCAGGAATAGAATACACTCTACAATCAGTAGCATTTTGTAATTTTGTTGACAGTATATAGTTGCTGCATAAACTGTAATTGCTGAGTTAGATTTGATAATATGATATGTTTCATGTTTTATGGTCTAGAAAATGTGTTAAATGACTACGAGTTCTAAATTTGTTAAGGTGGAATCAGGTGTTTCTGCCAAACCGTGGCTTGGCTCACTGAGTCTCAATTTGCTAATAAAGTTGTACAAAACTGGCAGTTGGCAAACTCACATTTGACTTTCCTTCCATAAAGGTAAGACATGGTGACATCTAGGTGTCCCAGTCTTCTCAAGTGTGTGTTAAGAGAAGTGATGTAAATTATTTCCAGACTCCTTTCAGCTTGAACCTAAGAGTCTGCCTTTTCTTCAAGAAAACAGACTTTAATTCCTGATCTATTGGTGGGCTTTCTCAGATGTCTTTAAATCATTGAAAGAAATAGAGTATAGTGCGTCAAGCCTCTCCAGTAAACAGTGCCCTCTCTCAGTTACAGTAAAATAGAAGAAACAGGCTCTGGTGTTGCATTGCATGCTAGGTTGACTATAGCCAACAAAAATGTATTGTATCTCCAAAAGCTAGAAGAAAAAAATGTGAACATTTTCACCAAAAAGAAATGGCAAATACAGCTGGGGATGGTTGTAGTAATCTCAGGCTTGGGAAGATGGTGGCAGGAAGATTGGGGGTTGGAGGTCAGCCTCCACTATTAGGAGATCCAGGCCAGCCTGGGCCACATGAGCAGAATTAGGAAGCAAGGGAGGGAGGGTAGCAAAGTACTTTAGAAGACAGATACGTTTATCTTGATTTTGAACATTACATGATTTATACATGTATGAAAGCATTACATCATGACCTATAAATATGTGCAATTTTTAATTTCAAAGTTAAAAATGAATTTTTAAAGAAATAAAATGTAAATTTAAAAAAATTAACCTTTTATAATTAACAGATGCCCATGAGATAAATCCCCAAAATTGGGAGTCCATATCTCCCCCACCCTCTCAGCTTATAGCTAAACACTTCAGGGTTCTCTGAGCTCAAGGTAAATGTGTCTTGAGTTTTATATCTTTAGTATAGAATTTTCTTTTTTATGTTTTTTCCATCTTGTGTAGCTATGTATACTAAAACTTTTTAGAGTCCTCTGAGTTGGTGGATTGTTCCTCAAGCCTCGAGCTGTTGCTAGTTTCTTCCTCCTAAGTTCTACTTGAGTCTTTCCATATGCTCTAACTGTGGATTATATAACTGCATGCATATGCTCTAACCATGGATATATAACGGTGCTGGTGCTAAGGAGAGGGGAGAGAATCAGAGTGGAGCTGGGAGAAACTTTCAGAACATTTCCTCACATGATCTTTATAACCAGAGGTCTCCTAAATTGGAAGAGATGCTGATATACAAAAATCATTGTTAAACTTTCAAGGTTTTTTTTTTTTGTGTGTGTGTGTGTGTGTGTGTGTGTGTGTAGTGTTAGTAGATCTGTAAAAGCTTCATCTCCATTAAAAACCTCAAGAATAGAACAAGCATGGCAGCACACACCTTTTTAATCTCAGCACTCTAGGAGTCAGACGCAGGCAGATCTCTGGGAGTTTGTGGCCAACCTAGTCTACATAGCAAGTTCCAGGCCAGCCAGGGCTATGTAGATAGATTCTAGCATCAACGAAACAAATAATAAAACAAAGGCCCCTTGAGTATAGTCTAAGCACGTAGCTCCGTGTTACAGCTCTGCCTAGCATGCACAAAGCCTTAAGTTCAGTCCCAGCACTTAAAATATAAACAAAGATAAACAAAAAAAACCCAAAATGTAGGCAATAAAACCTGTAAAGAGCTAGGAAAAACATCATTTCTAATGCTCAGTCCCTTGAACAGCTTGTTCCTCTCTTTTCCCAACATATCGGCTACCCTGATAATGTATCCCTAAGAACTGCAGGTGGAAGGATGTGTGGCATGAACATTTTCAAAAAGTGGGCTCCATTTGTGCCAGGCAGACATTCTCCCCATGAAGCGCTGTCCTTACTCTTCTAATTTGCTCTGATGAAACACCTGACAGAAGCACCTTATAGGGTTTATTCTGGTGCAAGGTTGAGGGAGCTGTCCATCATGGCAGCAACATCACGGTGGCAAGATCTTGAGACCCCGGCCACATTGCATCTCGTCAGGAAGCACAGAAGTGAATGCTCGCGTTTAGCTCACCTTTTCCTTCTAATTCAGTCCAGGACTTTGGCCATGGAATGACGCCACCCATATTTAGGGTGAGTTTCCCTACCTCAGTTAATCTAATCTGGATAATTCCTGATAGATAGGCCCAAATTTTGCCTCTTCAGTGATTCTAGATCCTGTCAAGTTGACAGTCGGTATTAACTTTCTTTGATGCTCAAATCAGTTAAACTATTATTTCCCATCTGGACTAAGTATTAAAAAGTCATCCTAAAGTTCTTCATTGTTTGAAGATTTTGCAGTACGTCTCTAGTTGGCACAATAGCAAGAATCCTCCTGCCTCAGCCTGCCTTAGTGAGTGGTGAGTGTTGTGACCTGTGTGAGGTGGGTTTACTTGATGGCATTTAATTTTCCTTCCAGGGACATTTCTTTCATGTGTGTCTCTCCCCACCACCCCCACCTTTTTTCTTTCTTTTTTTTTTTTTTTCTGACAGCGTCTCCCTAGTCCCAGCCTGCCTTGAACTCACTATGTAGACCAAGCTGGCCTCGGTCTCACACCTGCCTCCACCTCCTGAGGACTGGGGTTGTGCCACCATGCCCTGCATCCTCATGTGTGCATACTTGTGTTTCCATACCTGCTGATAGAAATTTCCTTTCCCTATCTGGCAACGGTTCACACTTACTCCACTTCTGTAAATAAACTGCAGATAGCTAGTTCCTGTGGCATCCAATACTACCTTTAGCATGTGTGTTAGCAGGTGGAAGCCCTCCTAGTAGCAAGGTAGAGTAGGTGAAAGGAACACACTTTTTCTGCCCCATCACCATTATTAAGAGACTGATTTAATCTAGTGACATGTGACTTTCACTGTAGTGATAAAAGTCAATACTAGTAAATGCCAGAGAAAGCCTATTTATCTTAAAACATGTCTATGACCATGGAAAGATAACTTTATTTTGTATTTATGGAACATGTTACATTATTTTTTAAAAAATTGAAGTCATATTTGTGTTAAGTTCTGCTTTATAACCCATGAGTCATATGAATTCTCTTTCTCTCTCTCTCTCTCTCTGTCTCTCTCTCTGTGTGTGTGTGTGTGTGTGTGTGTGTGTGTGTCTGTGTCTGTGTCTGTATGTGTGTATTCCCGTGTGTTTGTGGGCATGTGTGTGTTGTGACACCCTCATATGAGTCAGAGGGCAACAGGAGGTGTTGGTCCTTGCCTTTCACTTTGTTTAAAATGAGTTCAATTATTTATTTATTTATTTTTATTTATTTTTGTATCATGCTGCATATACCAGACTAGCTGGACTATGAGCTACTGAAGAGTCTTCTGTCTCCTCTTCACATCTTCCCATGAGCATACTGGGATTACAGATGCCCACCAGCTTTTACATGAGTTCCTAGGAATTTAAAGTCAGGTCCTCACATTTACATGACAAGTGCTTTTACCCACTGAGTCATCTCTCCAGTCTTTAGACAAGCTTTGTAACCTCTTCTGGCCTCCATCTCCTGCTCTATAAAAAAGAGAACAGCCATCCCTACTTCAGTGGGACTTGGGGAGAAGAGTGAAAGCAGGAATGGATTGACTTTTCTGGTACTGTGGGAATATTAGACTACCAGAAATAAGGAATAATAGAGATAAATGTTTCCTTAGAAAACAAAGGTAGAAATGAGAAAAGAAAACTTTAAAAAGTATACTTTAATGTAGATAATTGGTATTTAGTAAATGGAAAATAATCCCGAATTAGTCATTCACATGAGAATTCCTTAAATTTTCAGATAGGTTTGTTAAAAATAGGTTGTTTAATATGCCAAGTATTTCTTCAAAATAAGAGTGCTGGTTCTCACCATAGCACATGACTGTAGTCTGAACTATTTAGGAGGCTGAGGCAGGAGGATTACTTGAACCTAGGAATTGGATGCCAGCTTCAAAACATAATAATCCCCATATCACAAAAACTGAGCTAAAAGAATAAAGGCATAAGAAATAGTGGCTAAGAAAACTGTAAGACTCATTCAGTCCTCTTCTTTGAAGGACTGCTTCTCTTTTTGTGATGATAGATGACGTGAGGAAAAATATCTTTATTGCTGCTCCAGTGCTGCCTTGATGATATTCTTAAGATGTTAGAGTCGGTCGGGTCCTTGTTTGTGAATTCACCAAGGAAGTATGGAGTATATGATTTGCTCTTTGCGTGCAGTCTAACAGGACTTGAGATACATCACTGAAGCTTTTTGCTTTAGAAGGGCCATTATTCTCCATCATTTTAAGTCCTTTGCATTAGAGCATAGGAAATGGTTTTATGTCACACGTAAGCTTTTGTACCTGATGGTATACTCTATTTCTTGAGTAACTGGTTAAAAATACAGATTCCTAGGCTTCCCCTCTAGAAATTGTAAGCAAACAGATCTTGGTGTATGACTAAGCATTCCTTTCCTTCCTTCCTTCCTTCCTTCCTTCCTTCCTTCCTTCCTTCCTTCCTTCCTTCCTTCCTTCCTCCTCCTCTTCTTTCTCCTCTTCCTCTCCTCCACCTCCTCTCTCTCTTTCTCTTTCTGTCTCGTTCTTCTTCACATGTATGTTAACAGTTGTAGCCTCTCATTACTCATTACATGATAGAGTACATGACAGGGTTAAATTCTCACTGTGCTGTCATCATGGATTGATTCTTCCTTTCCTTCTAATTCTCTCTCTTTTATTCTCCCTCTTTGTTTTCTTTACCTTTCTTTTTTTCCTTTCTCAGTGCCTCAGTTGAACTTCTACATTCAAGGAAAACACAGAAACTCTACCCTTTAGAGCTAACCCATTGGAAATGGTGGTCAAATTGATGTGTTTCTTACAAGTGGAACCAGAGCTTTCTCTAACCACAAGACTTGAACTTCAGCCGTTGAAAGGGAATGATGCATGGAAAAATCAAATCTGTTATCTGTTTGATTATACACATTGTGTATTGATCTGGTCCACCCTTTCTGGGGTCCTCCTGGCTATTTGGATACAGACAGCATCTTTCTTTAGTATCAAAGAACAGGAGAGGGATGACAATTAACCTTTAAGGATGAGAAAGCCTGTTCATTCCTGGACTTCAGTACATCTGCAAGGAAGTGGCAGGAGTGAGACTGCAGTGTGGCCAGACCTGGATCAGATGCTGGTCTATTGTTATTAATTGACTAGAGTGGAAGGCAGTTTGGTACCATGTCCCTACTGAAGGCACTCTGCAGAGTGAAATTAATAGTGGATGAGGCTGTAGCTAGGGAACTTGCTTACGTTCTTACCGGCTATTAATGACTGTCTAATTTTAAGGTTCACATTGCATATGTCAGTTCTCTACCAAAAGCAAAATTAGCAAGATGATTAAGTTACTAAAGGAAAATCTTCCAAATGTAAAGGTAGGACAGTTAATTCAACTATGTAATGTTTTTGAGGGCCTACCTTCTGCCTGGCACAAAGTTCTGGAAATACTGTGATGAAGTTATAAGACAAAACCAATGAGTATGTTGACATTGGCCAGTATAGTCCAGTGAGTTGTACTCAAGAAAAAGGAGGAGCCTGGTTCTATAACAGGTCATTACCATGACATTGAACCTGGTGAACCTATTTTCTCTTACTGGGTATAATATTGCTCTAATGATGGCAACTTACAAAGACAGACTTACGTTGTCTCCCACAATTGCTGTGGACCGTGAATCCAGGGTGGTAGAAACGTGTTTCTGGCTCAAGGAATCTCTTGAGGGTGCAATCAGGCTATTGGTCCTGGCTGCTATCCTCTGAAAACTTGACTGTGGCAGAAGGATGTATTTGTAGAACACTTGAGTTCTTCAATCCCTTACTCTGAGTGGCTCTGTATAGTGTTGGTCCCACAAGGCAGCTGGCTTCTGCCAGAGCAGATAGTCCAAGCAGGAGGGAGTGTACACACAAATGAGGTAGGGTGCCACTGTCTTAACATCTCATATCTCATCTTGGGAGTCAAGGTACCCTTGTGTCCTGGTTTGTTTCTTCATTGCTGTGACAAAACACTCTGACCACTACCAACTTGGGGAGGAAA
>NW_008331995.1:2740391-2755124 GCF_000622305.1 Nannospalax galili | reverse complement strand
TACTGGCTTGCTCCCTTGGCCCCTGCTCAGCCTGCTTTCTTATGCAACGCAGGCCCACCTGCCCAGGGGTGGCACCACCCACAGTGGGCTGGGCCCTCCCACATCACTCATCAAGATCATGCCCCTCAGACATGGCCACAGGCCAGTCCAATAGAGGCAATTCCTCAATTGAGGCTCCCTCAACTCAGGTGTGTCAAGTTGACACTAAAGCTATCCAGCACACCTTGCTTCTTGTGTATTTTATTGGTTGTACAAACCAACCTTTGCATTTTGTGGTTGGAGAATGTACGAGTCAAAATGAAAGGAATTGGGGATCCTTCAGGCACATCTAGAAGGTTATCCACTCAGTGAGTCTGGAGAGTGATTGGATGGCCATTTCTGATAAGATGCTGTTCAGGCTGAGATAGAAGGCATTAGGAGGTGGGGGGGGCAACCTTGGAGAAAGCCTTTTCTGGGGTAGTCAGAGCATGGAATGTTTTGAAACAGTCAACAAAGACCAGTGTGGTTAGAGCACAAAGATACACTGAGAGATGATGATGAAGAGTTTGGCAGGGACCAGGCCACACATGTCCTTTGAGATCAAATGAAGGATTTTATTCTTCTACGTAGGCTAGGCAATGACATAATCAGATTTACTCTCTTTGAAAAAAAAAAAAAAAGTCATTCTGCTTTATGTGAGCAGTATGAATTATAGATAGGGAAGCCAGCTGGAAAGCTGTGATAGTTATCCAGGCAAAAGATCATTTTGGGTGAGAACATTGGAATTGAAATTGTAATGGCTGGATATGAAATATAGTTAGGAGGAAGCTTGTCAGAATTTAGAATGGATGGAGCTGTTGTCCATGTAGATCTGTTGTTCTAGCATCCAGGATAGGATGGGCTGTGGTGACATTGTCACATAAAAGGAACCTGGGGTTCTGAGGATGTTGCACAGTTGGTAACATTTGCCTAGCACACATGAAGTCCTGGGTTCATCCCTCAGCATACACCAGACATGATGGTGCACACCCATAACACCAGCACTCAGGAGGTGGAGGCAAGAGGACCAGAAACTCAGTCATCTTCAGTTACATAGTGAATTAAAGCCAGGAGATTCTGTCTCCAAAAAATGGCAGGGGAAGGGGGATTTGGGAAGAGGGCCAGCCTTCAGAAAGGTGCAGTTCCCATCAGGTTCAGGAAAGCATGGTGCCTGTAAAAGCCGTGTGTGTGTGTGTGTGTGTGTGTGTGTGTGTGTGTGTGTGTTTATACACAAGTGCACTTACCCATGTGGAGGCCAGAGCTCTATATAGGGTGTCTTCTACTCTCCACTGTGCTTTTGTTTTCTTGAAACAGAGTCAATATAGAACCCTGTCTGGAACTTGCCTCTGCCTCCCCAGTACTGGGATTAAAGGCATGTAATACCAAGTCCAGTTTCCACTGGGTTTTTTTGTTTGTTTGTTTTTGTCTTTTTGAGACAGTGTCTCCCTGTAGGCCCAGCTGGCCTGGAACTCACTATGTAGACCAGGCTGGCCTGGAACTCATAGAGATCCACCTACCTCTGGCTCCCAAGTGCTAGGACTAAAGACGTGCACCACCATGCCCAGCTATCCACTGTATTTTTTAAGGCAGGGTTTCTCACTGAACTTAGGGCTCACAGTTTTGCCTATGAATCTGCCTGCCCTCAGTACTCGGGTAACAGGCACATACTGCCAAACCCTGGTTTTACATGGGTTCTGGATCTCTGAACTCCAGTCCTTGTGCTTGCTCGGTAAGCACTTTACCTATTGAGCTATCTTCCTGGCCTAAGCCTAGTGCATTTTTAAACTCCTAAATCAGAGTTTGTTTTCACTTAGGTGTGAGACACCCAAGATGGAATTCCTGACATTTTTCTATAGATAGTCACTCTTTTAAAGCAAGTTGATGAAGAATTTTGAAGGGCAGTTTATTTTTTGAAATGTTGAGATCCATTTGGGGTTTAATAGTGCAGTACCTCTTCCTCCTTTCACACCTTCCAAATGAAATCCCTAACTTTCATATGAAATTTACCTCTTTCTCTCCCCCCCCCCCGCCAGGCACACACATGTACTTGTTTTTGTTTGCTTATTTTGTTTGTTTTGTTTTTGAGACAGGATTTCATGTATTCCAGACTTGCTTTGAAATCCCTGTAGAGCCAAGGATGATCTTGAGCTTCTGATCCTACCGTTGCTACTTCGTGAATGTTTTGATTGCTAGTTTGTGTCATCATGCAGTACTGGGCTCGAACCCAGGGTATCCTGCATAATAGCCAAGCAATCTACCAACTGAACCATATTCCTAGGCCATGTAGACACTCTTTTTAAGACTTAATATGTCATAAAGAATTAGAGAGTCCTCGGAACTAGTGTGTGATCATTCCTGTTTTCTAGGAAAGAAATGGCTTAATTAAATATTTTGTGCTAGGCTCTAGGTGTTTTAGAATGGCACCTGCTTTTACTTTCCAGGATAGCTGTACTTAGCTGTACTAAGCCCTATGCTAGGCACCAGCAGCTGAGTGAAAGGCAGAGAGAACTAGAGCCATATTCTGCTCATGAAAACTTACCATACCCACTGTATGGAGACCTGATAAGGCCTTTGACCTTGACATGACAGCAGTGGAGACTGACTTCTGAGGTAGGCATTGCTCAGTCTATTGTGAGGAGGAGAGAAGTCCCTAGTATATATGACTATAAAGACGTTTGTCTCCTTTTGTTCGTGGCTGATTTGCAAGCCTCTAGAAAGGCCCTTGAGATATATGTTTCAGGAGAATTGAATGAGCAAATCACCTTTCTATCTGACTCTTTCTATCTGAAATAATCAGACTTAGAGAACAGTTTCAAAAATTTGTATGAGGAGTTCTGATATCTTCCTTTTAGCTTTCCTGTTTTCCTTAGTGCTGGCCTCTGTGGCACAGTGGTCACAGCCAGGAAGTTCCTAGCATGGCACAGTGCAGTGAATTGAACTGTGGACAATGGAATTTCACTTCACCATTGTTCTTTGAACTTCTAATCCAAGATCCTATTTTTTTTCAGATGCCTGTGTCTAACCTGGAACATTCCTCAGTCTTCCCTTCTCTTATGACCTTGACACTTTAGAAAAAGTCCTGTAGTTAGTTGTTCTGTAGAAAGGCCTTCCATTCAAGGCATGATCTCTTGGTGATGTACGTGTCTGTGCTGCAGAAGACTTCACAAGGGTGTGGGGCTTTGGCAGGCTTGAGACAAGGTGAGATTTGGATGGAGCAAGAGATACAAAGAAAATTTTTAGGCAAGGAGAGCTGCGTCCAACATATCTGTCCTGGAGCCCTGGGGTGCTGTCTTGTTTCTTCTTTGCTTTTTCAAGTAGTGAGTAGCCGACCAGCCAAGAGCTGTCGTCGCCCTCATCCGGCTGCCCTGAATTTCACATCGGGTCAGTAAAAAGGTCTTCGTGATTTATACCCAACCCAACCCAGCCTCCACTCATTCATGTTCAGGGTTTGGCTTCTTGGCCATCAGCCTTGATGTGTCCCCCGTCACCTTTTTGCTGGACTCAACCAGCTCTTCTTTAGACTTGGGGACAGAATCATACTGATTTTACTTTTCTTATTACCATTATAGTTTCTCAAACTTGGAAAGTACAACATGCTAGACCCTTGGCATACTTTCCCAGTGGGAAGCCATGCCAGCTCCAAAGTGGGTGAACTTTGGTTCCTGGGGGTAGAAACAAATCTTACTATTGCATAAAGTACAGATTGTTATAAACAGACCTAAGCAAGCACACAGTACCTAATAGACATACAGTGTATCTGTGATATTAAGCTCTCATTGGAAGTAAGAGTTGATTAGTGGTGGAAAAAAATCTCACTAGTGGGAGTAATAATGAAAAAAGCATCAAAAAGCACAGGGTCTAGGCCAAATGATTTTCCTGTCTGATTGTACTTAATTTTATACCAGTACCTCAAATAAAGTATTTCATTGTCTCCATGAAAAATTACAAATGAAAACAAGAATAAACAAAGTTGAATCACAGAAAGAGTATAAAGGGGGTGAG
Organism: Nannospalax galili; assembly: GCF_000622305.1. NCBI lineage: Eukaryota > Metazoa > Chordata > Mammalia > Rodentia > Spalacidae > Nannospalax > Nannospalax galili. Next base: position 2,751,104 of record NW_008331995.1, on the reverse strand, counting down.
ATCCGTATAGGACAGGCAGGCTCAAATTCAAAGGTCTAGACATCATTCATCCCTGCCAAGTTGTAGCCTTATTCATACTACAAACCAAGTAAAAACCACATGTTTTAAAGATAGCACATCCTAAAATTGAGGATGCTTTTTTTGGAACTTAGATTTGTTTTTCCTGTTGTGCTGCTATCATGAATAAGGTTGATTATTGGGGACCAATCATCTGTGTGCAGTTAGGATTCTGATTGGGCACAGGTATTTCACCATGAAAGCAAGGCCTTTTGTCTGCTTCCTGGCCTCCCTAATGTCTGAAACAATATAACACAAGAAAGTGCTAATAATAATCATGTGTTAATGGCCTTGTTCAAGAGGCTGAGATAGGGGTATCACAGGTTTGAGGCTAGCCTAGGTCTCCATAGTGAGGTCAAGGCCAGCCTGGGCTACATAGTAAAATCCTGTCTCAAAAGAGAAAAAAAAAAAAAAAAAAACAACAAAGTGTGGAGTGAATAAAGTGGAAAGGAGGTAATATTTTATTTTAAGAAAAAGATGTCAGTTAAAACCAAACTGAATTATTCTGTTTGGTATTAAGCCCATAATATTAACACAGCATAACCAGCTAGGACCTGAAAAAAGAAAGAAACACCAGTGATCAAAATGTAGGATAAGATCCATACCTACCACAGAGAAGCAAGTTCTGGGTGGCCACTGGAGCTGGATGTAAAGACTGCCTTTAGCTACTAAGCCTCCAAATACATGACTTAATAAATATTGTTATACCATGCATAGCTGATGGATTAGATCAGACTTAAGTTTTCCTTCCATCTTGAGGGGCTTAGAAACAGGAGGAGCAATACCAGTATTGTTATTTTAGACAGAATGAAGGTGATGCATTTGAGAGGAAGTGAAACATGGGTGGAGGTATCTTTCTTTGCTTTGTTTCTCTTTTCTTTTTCTACTGAGTTTGAAACCCCGCTATTTATGTTTGTGTTGGGGCCTTGGCCCTCCTAGATGCATTAGCGCACTGAACAGATGGGCACAATTTCCAATTGTAAGAGCATACATGTAGTTCTTTCTCCCAGAGAAATATTCTCTTTGCCTTCAACTAGAGATAAATTCATTATTATATTATACACACACACACACACACACACACACACACACACACACACACACACCATGAATTCATCTACTCCTTTCCCATGCAAACTAAGTGTATCTGGAGGAGGTGTGATCAATTTTCATTTGTGTCATGTCCCCTGGAACTGGAGTTACAGATGTTGTTAGCCGCCATGTGGGTGCTGGGGTTTGAACCTGGGTCTTCTGCAAGAACAGTCAGTGCTCTTAACTGCTGATCCATCTCTCCAGCTCCTCAAAAGCCCATTTTAATAGATAAAAGCAAATAGACAAGAATGATGACACCAGGAGCTATTCCTTCTGACACTGAGAGATCAGTACAAATAAAACAAAAAATTGTGTGGTTAGGTTTTTGCTTTGTTTGTTTTGTTGATTTTTGCTGGTTGCTTCAAAGGATGGCCTATTCTCTCTTTCTCTCTCTCACCCTGTGCTAAATGCTTGCTTCTTTCAGATTTAGGTTCAAATATCTTTTCTTTACAATTAGGGTTCTGTTGTAGCTTTTTGGTTTGCCTTTGCTGTGAATTCTCCTTTTCCTACTACCCTGAAGCTTGTAAGACTTGGCATAGTTAAATGTTAACATTGGGAACACACACACACACACACACACACACACACACACACACGCACCCGCACGCACGTGGGGCCCTGATACCTGAGCAGGCTGTTCTCCAGCCCTCTTCATCAGAAAGGGTGGGTGCTTCAGGGCTTCTAATTACTGGCTTTCTGCCTCCGTACACTCAGCCTCTGAGAACCCTCTCAGCAGGAAAGCCCTGTACTATAGACACTCCACTCCACCCACTGAATGACCTAATGTAATTATTTGAAATTGAAAATCACTTTTACTCCAATAAGAGTATCTTGCCCCTCCTCCCCTTAGAGTTACCAACTTACACATTGCACTCCTGCATCTTATCAGAACTGGCTGACCTGGTGCTTTGCCATGTTGCCCTAGGGAAATTGTACCAGCTTGCCTTGGGGTAACCCTACATACCAAATCCTTCCTTGGTCTCTGTATGAAAAGCCAACAGAAGGAAAGTGGTGAATGTGTTCCCACCTCTTTGGAGGAAGGCCTGCTTCAGACCCTCTGGTGTGGATTTTATTTCCTCTGCTTCTCTAATTCATATGGAAATATTGCTGGAATATTTTGTAAAGTATATCAAATCACTGCTTTTGGCTTCCTTCATGAGATGATTTGCTCTTCCAGGTAGTATTGTGAGCATGCTGGGGGTCAATCTCCATTTAGTCACATTGATTATTCCTCCTGAATGCCTCACACGATTACCGTGGTTCACCTGAAATTAGAACTGAAATTGTATATGAATCAGAAGTAAAAGCTGGCTGCAGGTGACAGGTTCAATAAAAGATTTAGGGATGTTGGGGAGTGGTCTAGAGAGTTCAGTTTTTTTTTTTTTGTTTTTTGTTTTTTTTTTGGTTGTTTGTTTAAAGGTCTGTTCTCTCCAATGAAAAGATGAAATATCTTCCCAAACTCAAAAGGGTATGGTGCTCTTTTGGTATTAAAATTTACAAAAGTAGCAACACTGGGAAACCAGGTCTTGAACTTGAACTGACCTGAGACTGCTTAATTTCTAAGCTGAGTGCTTTTGTGGTTACTTAACCTTTCTGAGCTTCCAATTTTTGAGCTTTAAAGGGGAAAACAAATAAGTCACCCATCTCTGGGGTTGTATGTATCAGCTTTGAGACTCTAGAGTTGGGCCAGAATAGCCCAGTGCATCAGAATCCTTGAATGATGAGCGCAGTCGTTTGTTTTTATCGTATGGAATAAGGGCCAGTGTCTTCCCCCAAGAGCCAGTGTGTCCCCAGTGTGGAACTGAGTTGCGGGATGGGGTAACAGAATGTCTTAGAAATGGTCTGCAGTGTATAATAATCACTTAAGGAAACCGGCAGGTGCTGGCAGGTAGCGTTTCATAGAAGTAAATTGATTATTTAAAGTTATACCTTCCGCCTTATTTCAAAGTAAACACCATCCTTTGGCACCTCCACATCCATTTCTAAGGTTGTAGTAACTCATTGGGCTGCGTCTACCCCGAGTGAGGACCACGTGACCCCTTCCCCTAGTGGGTGCCTCAAAGCCATATTTTTCCCCCAGCCCACCCTGCCTAAGAAGCTTTGGAGTGGGGCGGGTACTCCCTGGGGGAGACAGCAGGCAGCAGCCCCTGGTGTGAATAGCAAGCTTTGAGAATGCGGGAGCCGGCTGAGGGCGCCCAGGCTGTGCCTCCTGCCTGCGGGCCCCATAAAAGGAGCAGCTGCCGCCCGGCGCTCAGATGCTCCGGGATGAGGCTGACGGCGGCCAGCACACGCCTGGACTCGGGCAGTGACTGAGTACGACCTGGGGCGGCTCTGGCGGCAGGTAACCACTGGCAGGCGGGCGGGCGGGTTTTGTCCTTGGCCTTTGAAGTGACAGCTGGAGGAAGAGGAGGGGTAGGGGTCAGGGAGGCTGGAAGGAGGCTGGGCTGGGATGTGGGAAGAGCTGAAGCACAGAAGATGGAAAGGGAAGGACGGGAAGAGAAAAAGGAGGGGAGGGAAGGAAGGAAGGAAGAAAGGAAGGAAGGAGGGAGGAAGCAGCCACGCCAGGGATCAGCTGGAACGGTCCGCACTTGGCTCCTGCCAGGCGTTCAAGTTCCCCACCTCCTACCTCTTCTGGCTGGCGGCCTCATCCTCCAAAGCGGTGCCCGCTGCGCGTTTGCTCCAGCCAGCCATGTTTTCGGGGCTGGCATAGCTGGCTCACAGCCGAGGAGCACGGGCCTTGGGACAACCCTGCTCGGCATCAGGGCAGGTGGAAAGGGCTGGGAGCGGCCTGCCTGTCTGCCTGGAGCTCGCGCTGCTTGGTGGCAGTGTGCTGGAGGATGCCTTCCTGTAGCTCCGGTGTGTTCAAGCCAGAATCTCTTCCCCTGCCTGTCTGCCTCCTATTCCCGCCTTCCTCACTTCACTGGCCTGCTGCCACTTGCAAAGTGTTGGCTCACCCCGCCCCTCCAGGAGCCGGTATTTTTGGCATCTCCAAGAGTGTTGTTTGCATAAAGTGGACCCAGCTGGAGAAAGTGGACTGAAATGGGAGGCCCTTTTGTGCAGAACCCTATTGTTGAACCATTTTTTCCTGCTGAGCCTCCGGAGGTCCCCAGTGTAGGAAGAAGGGTGGAGTGGGGGAGGGGCACAGCTTCTTGACCTACACCAGAGCCTTCACTTTCTGGCAGGAGGTTACTCTGAAGCTGAGAGAGCTCCCGTTTACCTGGGATGCCCCCAAGTGCCCTGAAGCTCCAGTTTCCATGACTACCCTACCCACTCACAGGAAATGTAACTCTTGGCATGCCTGTCTGCCAGGGGCAGTTTCTTCTTTGCCACCAGGGTGGATCCACATCTGTGCTGTATGAGTTCTGGTCTGGGTTGGGAGGTTTGAGGGGATCTTGAGGAGCTCTGGGCTGGGAGTTCTGGAGTTCCCGGTGACTCCACCTGCTTCTTCTGAACCTTGCCCTTTGCTACTGTAGTTCTGTAGCTTCCTGCTTGGCTATTTCTACCCTGTGAAGATTGAGCTCTAGGCTCTGTCCTGAGATTCTGTGTGAAATACTCCATTTGTGATTATGACTGTTATGGAGTATCTGAGTATAGGCCAGGTGATTTCTTTGAGGCAGACAGCCAGCAAGAATGCTATCCCCAGTCAGCAGATGCGTGGAAGCACAGTGAGATTGTCTGTTGTACACAGCCACCATGTGCCTGTGTTAGGGTTGAATTGAGGCAGTGTTACTCCTGCCTCTGCAAACACACTAAGTAAAACTTCTCTATGAACTGTATCTACCATCAACTGTAGAGTCAGATGTGGGTTGAGTCTTGGATCCAATATTCACAGAATTCAAAAATTACCTTATATAAATCCTCTAAGATACATTATGAGGTAATAGGTATAAAAGGCTGAGCTCATGATTTGTAAGGAGGTGTTATCAGCACAATGTACTATCAATTTACAGCTTTCAAAGCAGAGACTATTCATAATCACATTCAACTTTCTCCACTTACAGAGTGAATGAACTTGGCAAATACCAAACTTCCCTAAACCACAGTTTTAACATCTTTAAAATAAGTTCTTTTGTATAGAAACTTAAAGCATTTAGCACAAGGCTTGACACACATAGTAAATGCTAAGCTTGGCTTTGGTAACATAGAACTGTGATTTCAGCACTGGAGAGGCCAAAGATCACAAGTTTGAAACCTTGGTGAGCTCTCAGAACAAAACAAAACAAACCCAACAACAACAACAAAAGTAATTGATGGGACTATTGTTTTGTAAGTGCACAGAGCCCCCTGTATTTGGTGCGTGTTTATTTTGTTATAGGGATTAGTGCCCTAGGGATTCAACCTTACTCCTTCACCTGTAGTTTCCCATAGATCTTCTATAAATGTTTGCTTGTATACATGCGCAAATACACATAAAATGTGCACATAGTGTATATTATAGGAATTAGTGTATTCTGACTTTTTGAGGAAGAGGTCTGTTTCTTTTGGCAGAGGAGTTACTGACTCTCAGGGCTAGGGGACCTTCAAAGTGCCTTTTAAAACTGTCTGAAATTAACCTGGAAGAATTACCACACCTAGTAGTTGTAAGGGGAAAGATGCATTGACTATGACATTTACTTTCTTCAGAAGGTCTTAAAACCTGTAATGTAATTTGCCAAAATGTTACAAATAATCAACTGGATTCTGAACTCAGTGAAGCACCTCTGGAGTGAGTGTCTTCTCTGATGTTCTGTGGATATTGGTAAGAGCAAAAGAAGTCATGCAATGGAACATTTTCAAAATACATTGTTGACACAGAGTAGGATGCCTTAAACAGTCCTAGGTTCAGTGAAGATATTTATTAATAAAAGGAAAGGATGCTTTAGGACAATGCTTATAAAAAATAGTATATTAAGTGGAAAGCAAACTATGCCCATCAGTAAGGGACTGGCTGAGCTAGAATATATAGATGTTCCTTCCTGGTCTTAAATAAGGGTTACATTCCCATTCAGGCTGTTCTATGTTGAAAATATCATATATCAAACAAAGCATCTGAGGAGGTAGCTCAGTGATAGATGGCATGTTAGCAAGAGAAAGGTCCAGGATTTGATCACCAGCACCACATATCCATACCTCCACCTCCATCCCACACATACAAAATGCTTTTGATGCACCTGCCCTCCCAAGCACTCCAGCTTAGCAGCCTCCATACAACACTGTATAGTCTTTTCCGCACAGGGATCTGTTGACTGATGGGGAGTGGCATTGCACTGCTGCCACCCAGCATCAGGAGAGTCAGAAAAGTAGGAATTCCCAGTGCAGTTTCTACCGAGAACATATCTCGTTTGCGTTGCTATAAAGTCTAAACATTATAAATGAAACCATCTTCTGGTAGAGTCCATCTGTGCTTACAGTGGAGCATGTATGTAGCTGTTGAAGAATGAGTCAACTGTTTATATGCCAGTGTGGAAAGAGTAGGCCTCTCAGAGATGACAGTATTCTGTCTGATCACATGTGATCACCCTCTAGCAGCTCCATGAACTGTGCTTGCTACTCAGTAGTTGATGAATAAGTGAATAGAGGAGTACCTGTTGTTCAGTGAGACAGTGCAAGGCATAGATATATACAGTTCATTGGGCTTTTCTTTTCGGGTGTTAGGGCCTTGTGTACACTCTTGCTAATCTATACCCGGAGCCCTGCATTTATGTTTTTAAATGAATGTGTGTGTGTATATACATATCTAGAAAACATGAGCTATCTTTAGAGAGGGAATGGGTGCATGAGTACAGAGGGTAGAGTTTTATTTCCTACCAGAACTTACTATGTATGTATATTAATTTGAAACAGAAGAGTTAAGCGATTCCCCTGAGCTTGGCCTTATTTTTATTCTGAGTAGCATATAGTTTCTATGATCATTTTACTACAGGATATTTAATTTCTTTGGCTTGGTTAAAGTATCTGCGACCTTTGGATGGGATGTTGAGCATATTTGGGGTAGGAAAATGTCTATTATGTAGAACTCCAACTTAACTGCTATCCTTTGGAGCAGTCTTCTAGGACGTGTGACACCTTACTCAGTTTCTGTCCTTTTCAGGAACCCATAGATAAGTTCACAGTGAATAGATCCTCAAACATGAGCCATTTAAGAAATTATGATTCCATCACCCTAAAGGCTATTCTCTAAATAAGCAGTTTTTGTCTTACAATGGGATACTTCTACTCTGAGACATACCTTGAATGCATATGCTTCCAAAGTTCTGATCTATGATAATTAGGCTTACAGGGGAAGTGGTCTAAGAAATGCAAGGTGATCTTTGGGAATACTGGAAGAAGTTATTTGTTTTTATACAGGGGGAGATGTATGAGAAACGAGAGGTGATTTTTGGGTACTCGGAGAAATGTTATTTTTTTTTTTTCTCTCTCTCTCTCTCTCTCTCTCTCTCTCTCTCTTGTGTGTGTGTGTATGTGTGTGTGTGTGTGTGTGTGTGTGTGTGTGTGTGTGTGTACATACCTTTTTGTTTATTTGTTCGCTTGTTTTGAGACAGGGTCTCCCTATGGCCTCAGCTGGCCTGGAACTTACTATGTAGATCAGGGATCTCATAGAGATCCACCTGCCTCTGTCTTCTGACTGCTGAGAGTCAAGGTGTGTGCCACCGTATATATACTTTTAAATTTAATATTAATAATATTATGCCGTATTTGTGTTTTCCACATTTTTTGCTTTGCTTTGTTTTAGCTGAAACATTAAAAGTAGTTGCAGATACGAGGCCACTTCTTCATCTGCTTTTTCTACTGATTTCTTTCCAAGTTGCTCTTATTTTGGGTTAGATATCGACAACTTCCTTTTTTATGGGCCTATCCAGAGTGACATGTTAGGTTGTGAAGGGATATGCATCATAAAAGCTGGTTCTGGATTTTTGGTGTGTGTTCATTTCTAAGTTTGGAGTCTTAATCGCCATCGAGCTTGAAACTAGTGTGCATATCACTGTTGCAGCCCTCACATACAGACTTTCTGGACCAGACAGGAGTAGTGAAAATGACAGGGATGTGAGGATGCTAGCAGTGTGCTGGCATGTACAGCAGTGTAGGACTTAGAACTCACCGGCACACTGGCTACTCAATTCACAGACTCGCCCCATCACATTTCCATTGCTTGTTATTGCCGAGTTTGGGCCTCAATGTTATGTTTTGTTTTCTTCCTTCCTCCACTTTCTCTTTTCTTTTTTTATTCGATGTTCTAGAGATCAAACCCAGGACCTTCTAAGTGCCTGCAGTGCTCCACCACTGAGCCCCCGCCCCCAGTCACTTATTTGTCAGTATTTCCGACAGTGTACAATACTCCTTGACATTTGGGAGGCAGCGGGCACTATGGGTGAGGCTCTGGTGTTGCTTTAGTAGCTTCGTGTTGGATCTGCTAAAAACAAGACTGTTGCAGTCATTCCTTTCTTTTTGGTATCTTTATTTTCCAGACTCTATCGTGAATAATTACCATTTCATTTTCAAATGAATTTAGCACAGGCAAGACATGAAACTTAGCCAGATCACAAAAGTGGCCAGCATCCTCCTGTCCTGGCTGATAGAGTGACCACTGCACCCTCCCCTGTTGTGGCTGGCTCCTGGCTTTGTTTTCCCGTGTTCTGGTTAAGAGTCTTTAGGATATGCAATCCTTAGATTGCCTACACTTCCTGATAGTATGCAGGCAAGGAAGAAACCCTGCTTCTTTGAACTCTTCCCTAAATCATATGAAATTACCTGATGTAGGGCCAAATCTCATAAAGACCCCTCTCTGAAGCACAGCATAGTTCCCCATAATGTGTGGTCTCATTGGTCACCTTGTTTAGCTGTAGGTGTGTTCTTGGTAGTCTTTGAAGTACTTGCTATTTGGTTGTCTACAAACAGAACTTCCTAAGAGCTTTTAGACAGTATTTTAAAGTAAAACGTGTGTGTGTATGTGTGTGTGTGTGTGTATCTGTCCGTCCATCTGTCTGTGTGTCTGTGTGTCTGTGTCTGTGTGTCTGTGTGTGGTTTGTGGGCAAATGTGCAAGCCTAAGCACATGAAAGCATCGACTGTCCTCTATCCCTCTCCACCTTGTTCCTTTTGAGGCAGGATCTCTTGCTGAACCTGGAGCTGATGCTTTTCAGCTAGCCTAGCAACCAACAGGTCCCAGGAATCCTCTTGTCTCTATTCCTGTCAGTGCCAGAGCTGAGATGACTCTTTGTTTAAAGCCTCTCAGAACTGAACTCCAAGGAGTTCAAGGGTTACACCTTCTCTAGGTTCTTAAACCTGGAAGGAAAAACACACTTGTCCAAACTGCTGGTGAAAAGCTTATGTGACACCATTGGTGTAGAAGCTGTGTTTATATTAAGGGCCACCTGTTCTGTCTTCCGAAAGCGGTCCAGGCTGGCGACTCTCTTCACATGCTAATGAGCTCCACACACCCTGCCCAAGTGGAGCTAGCTCTCTGTGTCTCCAGCAGCCTGCAAAGCTGTGCCCTGCTTTTGATCCCAGTTGTGCTGCAGAGAGTTACTCGACATATGTTTCCTTGCACTCCTGTTATTGAGCACATATGCTTTGGCTCATGATCACAAATGCAGATACAGGTTAAAAGGACACAGGCATCGTTATTTATTTATTTTTTGCTGGTATTCTTGTTCCCTAGAGAGTGGGATATTCCTTTCAGATGGCCCTTTGGCAACATGTAAAGGAAGTTCGTTTTTCTGTTTGATGGTAGTTGGTGTGTCTGTCTTGTTTTCTAAATGAAAAATATTGAGGGCCAAATGTAGAGAAAGTGGCTGTTCTGGGTCTGTCCATCTTAGACATGAATCTCGGTCTATCAGCTTAGATGGGAGCACAGCGTCTTGCGTATCTTACTGATAGAATCAAAGTGGTACTGTAATTAGTTGTTTTTTTTTTTTAAGCTCGATTACATGCATCTTTTGGATGCCTTAATATTTTACCTGCCAGATTTCTAAGAGTTTTATTAGCATTACTGTAAAGCCAAGCATAATATGGTATGAATCTCCCTCTAGGAAATTGAATTGGTGATAGATGTTTCTTTCAGAAAGTACCTAGTACACAAGAGAGATGTTTTAGGATTGGAAAGAGGGGGGAACATGGGCAGAAAGGGGTACCAGCATGGCTCTGAAGATGCTCCATGCCTTTCAGCCTGACTAAAAGATATCCCTTTGGGTCTATTCCACATAGAGTATTCTTTTTGGCTGTAGTGTTTGTGACTGTGTTGGTAATTTGAAGTCTTGAGGCCTTTACTCTCCCAGTTCTCAGAAATGCCCCCTCTGGTTTCAACCTCTGTGTTAGTGAGGATGTAATGATTTCGTTTATAGCCACAGGGTCATTAGCTTCCTGCTGATGTATACTTTTGGGGGGGTGGGATGTGCTCCCAATCTGACTGTTAATGTAACAGTGACTGTTTCCTTTGTAATTCACCTAATACTCTAGTGATTCTCCCCAGTGGAATGAGAGGGCTTGGAAGGTTATTTTGGAAATATTTGAATCTAATGCTAGTCACTTGATTTTTGCTTTAAGTATAAAGTAGAGCCAGTCTTGGGAAACTCTTGTTCAGCGTCCAT
>NW_008331995.1:2702997-2740376 GCF_000622305.1 Nannospalax galili | reverse complement strand
CCCTCTCTGGATGAACATTGAACCACGCGGAGATGAAGGTAGATGTTACAATTTGGAGGGAGAAATATGCGCATAAAATAGTAAACTGCAGGGTGTGGTAGCACAAACCTTTAGTCCCAGTACTCATGGCAGAGGCAAAGGCAAGTGAATCTCTGTGAGAGCAGCATGGTCTATATACCAAGTTCCAGGTAGGCTCTTCCAAAACAAATAAATAAATAAATAAATAAATAAATAAATAAATAAATAAACAGACAAAGTAAATTAATGTGGCAGACCCTACACAGCAACATGTGAGGGGAACACAAGAGATTTATGAGGAGACTGTGCCTCCTTGTGGGTGTTGGGAATGGCTTTCACAAAAATTGTCTTTGCAGTATCAGTAGGAGTTTATTGGACAGAGAAAGAAGGGAGGATCTTATAGGGAGGGGTAATAGCAAGAGCAAAGGCATATGGACATAAATGTATGGCTTATTTGACAGTCAGAGAAGGAGACACAGGTCCACACTGCTCACTGTGGCAGCCTAACGTGTTCCCATCAGAGACATCCACTCAAGAGAAACCAAGATTCTTCACCACAGAAAAGAACTTCAGAATTAGTCTGTAAAGCTGAGCTAGAGTTTATTACAAAAATGTTTTAACATAGTTTTAAGTGCAGACATTAGGGAAAGAGAGGTGCCTTGGCAAAGAAAGGACTATACATACCAACACATGGGTGTGGGCTTTTTGAGAGAGCCAGAGGGTGGTGGTGTACACCTGTAATTTCAGCGCTTGGCAGATAGAGGCAGGAAAATCAGGAGTACAAGGGTTGGCTGCACTGTAAGTTCAAAGCTAACAGGGGTTGTGGGAAACCTAGCTCAGAGTCAGAGAGAGGGAAGGAGGGAGGGAGGGAGGGGGGATGGATGGATAGAGGGAGGGAGGGAGAGAGAGAGAGAAGAATGGTATAATAGCCATATATACCATTGGGTGGCTTCTGAAGTTAGAGTGTTCAAAGAGTCTCTAAGAAATTTTGGTTTGTGGGTTTTTTTTCTTCTTCTTTTTAATTCTACCCCTCCCATTCTCCCTTCTCTCTTCCTTCTTTTCTTTCTGTTTTTTTTTTTTTTTTTCTCTTTTTTATTTCCCCAGAAAGTAAGGCCATGGGGTGGTTCCTGAGAACTGGAGAGGATTACAAGTTATTAAGATAAAACCATAGAACAAAAGAGTTGAGGAAATGCACACTGCACAGGCCACATCAAGACACATGTTTTAACTGGAGGCAAGGTTCATAGTCTTCTTTGTGAGATTCTCAGAAAGTTACATGTTTACAGGCAAGGAGTAAGATTAGACTTAAAGGTCACACACATTCCGGCCATGAGCATGGTACATTCTTGTAGGCAGTCTTCTCTGTGATTTTTCTTAGTGTGTTAAAATTCTTGACTGTCAGCTGGTTTACGGCTTCAGTTCAACTAGACTCTGAAGTGAGACGGTCCTTTCCCATTCTTCGTTCACTTAATTCCCCATCTTTTATCATGCCTTGCGTTTGTCGACAACATATAGTAGTCTGTTCCTGGGGTTTAAGTGCATGGCATCATGGGGCATGATGGCTGCTAAGGTTAAAGTGTGTATTGTGGTATTACTGTGAAAGGCCTGAGCATCTTGAACCTGTGCTGTCCTAATTAACACCCTCATTTCTCTTATTCCTCTTTCTGTTGCCACAGCTGGAATCCCAATTCCTACTGACTCACAACAGAACGAGAATTTACTAGCTTGCCTAACAAAAAGTCCAGAAGGCATGGCTACATCTCGTTTCTCAGAGCATGTTAGGGATCTGTCCCTGTGCCACGATTCTGTCCTCTGATGTGTTGGTGTGATTCTCAGTCACATTTCTCGGAAAGCATTGCTCTTAACAGCTTTACACCCCAGCCCTAGAAGATTAACTGCCATCATGGAAAACCGGTTGATTGGTTTGTTTTCCTCAGCATTAGTAACCAAACCCCTGCTATTGAGTCCAGTCAAATTATTTTGTGTTATGCAGCTGTTCTAGAACAGACTGGAGACTAGAACATGGTGATCTGGTGATCAGCAAGGTCAGGTTCACCAGTCACACAGGAGCTGGGAGACCTGTCCCACAGGAACTGGGAGCTGGTTGCAGGAATCCAGGTAATGATGACTAGAGTGAAACTGTTTATTTCTAATACGTATTCACTGGGCGTGCTGGCACATGCCTTTAATCCCAGCACTTGAGGCAGAAGCACGTGGATCTCTGTGTGAGATCAGGTCAGCCTGGTCTACATGGTGTCACTCTCCACTTTTAAAGATTGTCTCTTTTGCAAACTCTCTGGGATCTTTTTGATTCCTTTTGTCTTTGTAACTGTTACAAGACAGCTGGCCAAAAGGCTCGTAATCATTTTTGTAGATAACGTCAGGAACGGGGTCTTCCCTTCTTGGTGCTTTCAGTGACCTGCAGTCAGAAAATATTAGACGGAAAATTTCAGAAATAATATTGTAAAGTTTTAACTCACATGCTTCTCTGAATAGTGTGCTGAAATCTCACTTTGTCCTGCTTTTTCTCAACTACCAGGTAGATCATTCCTCAGTCCAATGCTTCCATGCTGTGGGGTACCCACCAGTTAGTCACATGGTAGTTTGGTTGTTAGATTGACCATTGTGGTATTGTAGTACCTGTTCAAGGAACCATTGTTTTATTTAGTAATAGCCCCCAAAACAGAATTAGTGGTTCTGACAACTGGGGTATGCCAAGGAGAAGTGCAAACATGTTTCGTTCAAAAAAAAAAAATAAATAAAAGCTCTTGACTTCATAGGGAAAGAAAGGTTATAGGGAGTGACAGTACGTAAGATATTTTGAATGACACCTCATTCACATAGTATAGTTAAAATCATTCTATCTCATTACTATTTACTGTTGATCTTTGTTATGTCTAATAAATACATTAAACTTTATCATAGATATATGTGTAAGAAAAAGCATTGTGCATATAATATTCAATATCACAAATAGTTTGGGGCATTTTTATGGGTCTTGGGTCATATCCTCTATAGATTATGAGGGATTTCTGTCTATATGCACACTTTCCTGTCGTACTGTCCATCATGATCTTGAGGTCATCCTATGTAGAAAATGCTGTGTGGTAGGACTTAAAGATGATGACTCCACTTTTACAGAGCTTACAGCTTAGCAGAAGAGAAAAGATTAGGACAATAACAACAATAATATATAGTGCTGATGTCAGCTTGTATGTATAATAAGAGGCAAAAGTAAACCATGCCTCCTGTCTAAAAGCCTGGATGCTACAGGAGCTACCAGGTCCTTATCTTCACGCTGGGAAGCTCCCCAGGCTCCAACAGGAGTTCAGGCACTGGTCAATGTTTCCATTTCTTCTCAGTTTCCACATGTCCTTCATCGTGTGAGCATCTCACCAAGAGGGTACCATTCTAGGACTCAGTATGTGTTTTGAAAAATCCCACATGGTCCTTGAATCTAAGCCAACTTCCTCAGCTGCTGTTTAACCAAAGCAGCAGCAATCAGGATGATTTTGACTATAAGCTGTCAAGAAAAAAATCCTGAGGTGTCATAATTAAGACAAGTGATTACCTAACTGATCTCTATTTTAAGAAGCATTAATTTTCATTTTTGCCAACTGCAGATTTTGGCTTTTTCTACTCGTGTATCATCCCCTTGTATCACGCACAAAATAGCTTCCAGCTGAATGAGTGATGGTGTTTGAATGTCATTGATAGTTCTGTTTCATTGGCAAAAAAGAAAGGAAATATTGGAAGACTTTCTGGATTGGAAAGATCATCACGAGGCTGGTTTTCCTAGGATGAAACATTCTTGCATACTTCAGGAAATGCAGTTGAGTCTGTTCCCTTTCTTTTCCTTAAATACAATGTCTCTCCTTGAGCCTGAGCAGGGCTGGACTCTCCTCCTCCTCCTCTTGCTGCCCATCCTGGCTTACTGCTTTGTGCAGCCAGAAGCTTATTTCTGAACTGGGAGCTCACCTGTCTTTCTCAGATGGGAGAAGGAGGTTGTTAGGCATCTTCAAAGTTAACAATGATCTGCTCCTGAGCAGATCTTTCCTTTGAAGAGCTCTTCATTCGCTGGCTTTTAGGAAGGGAGAAAATTGTTTTAATGACCTGGTATTAGAAATATCCACTATCATCAGACTCCTTTTCATCTCTCAAATCCTTTTCAAATTCATGGGAAGAAATGACAGTAACATCCCTTGGGGAACAAGAACAACATGGAGAAGGAGCTGGCCTGGGCTGACTTCTCTTGCCAGCCGTATTCAATTTTGCCAGAGTTATTTTTGCCCTTGGCAGTCTTCTTCCTGTCTAATTGCAGAGCCATATGGTGCTTTGTCCCCCCCACATCGAGAGTTGGCACGTCCCCTCCATTCAATTTCTGTCCTTTCTCTTGTACAAATAACCTGCAATAGTGATGGGGTTCAGCAACTCACCCCTAAGCCTCTTAAAAATGGGAGCTGAAACTGCCTGCAGATGCCCTACCTCAATGATCAGGACTGAAGACACTGGATCCGACATGGTGAAGTAAGACTGGGTTTTAGAGGCAGCCAGATGTGGGTTCAGGTCATCAGGTTTGGCAGCACATTTACCTGTTGAGCCATCTCACTGCCCCCACCCCCCCACCTTAATTTTAAGACTAGGTCTCTCACTGAGCCTGGAGCTTACTAATTTACATAGACTGACTAGCCAGCAAGCTCCAGGGATTCTCCTGTCTCCTCCCTTCCCAGTTTTGGGAATACAGACACATGCCACTATGCCCAACTTTAAATGGTGCTGAGGATCTAAACTCAGATTTTTGTGCTTGTATAGCAAACTCTTTACTGAGTCATCTACTCAGCCCCCTAAAGCCAATTACTAAATCGTCCTTTTACCGTGGCCTACTTTGCTTTTTGTTGCCGTGATAAAACATTGACCAAAGGGCTGGAGAGATGGCTCAGTGGTTAAGATCACTGACTGTTCTTGTAGAAGACCTGGGTTCAAATACCAGCACCCACATGGTGGCTAACAACCGTTTATAACTCCAGTTCCAGGGGATCTAACACCCTCTTCTGTTCTCCACAAGAACTCTATACCAGGGGTACACTTACACACATGCAGGCAATATACTCATACATATAAAATAAAAATAAATTAAAAAACAAAACACTGACCAAAACCAATTTAAGGAAGGAAAGGGTTTGTTTACATTATAAGTTGTAGTCCATCTTGAAGGAAGGAATGAGCTGGGGGCAGGAACTGAAGCAGAGACTATGGAGGAATGTTGCTTACTGGCTTGCTTCCCCTGGCTTGCTCAGTCACCTTTCTGATACAACCCAGGCCCATCTGCTGAGGGCTAGCACTACCCACAGTGGGCTGGACCCTCCTGTATCAATTAGCAATCAAGAAAATGCCCCACAGGCCAATCTAATGGAGACAATTCCTCAATTCTGACTCCCTCTTCCCAGATATGTCTAGGTTTATGTCAAGTTGACAGAAATGAATCAGCACACACTGTATCCTGTGGCACAACAGAGTCTAGAAATAGGGTGACTAGCAATCTTGCTTTTTACTTCTTAAAGCAATAACTGTTTTATATCTCACCGGGTTCAGAGGATCAGAAGTCTAGTTGCAGCACTGCTGGGCAATTCTGACTTAGGTAGCTTGGGTAACTTTTTTCTCCTAAGTTTGCAATAGAGCTGCCAGGATTCAGTAATCTCCAGGTTTTCCTGTGCCTAGAGAACCGCTTCCAAGCTGGTCACCATGATTGTTCTTCAGTGGTCCCAGTACAGACTTTGCAGAAGGAATGCAGGCTTTCATGAGTGGTCTTAGATGGTTTGTGGGCAGAGCAGGATTGATGGATGAACACTTGGGGTGGTTTCACAAAACTGAAAGTTTACTTTTCAGTGATCTATCTTAACTAATACTAAACCAAGAAATGGTCAACCACATGGAGCATTTCCTGTTCAAATGCTCTGAGAATATTTTGGTAGAGATTTTGTCAGAACTGCCTCTTGTGGGACTATTTGGTCTTGTTAAAGGAACTGTGTGTGTAGCTTTCTATAAGCTTTTCGAAGAATCTTACATGTTACTATTCTTAGAATCTTTGGATTCTGGAATGTGATTTTGAGGGAATGGTATTGCAGTGACAGGATTTCTCAGTGATTGGATGTTTAATGACATTTTGAAACTGTGTTTTGGAAGTTGTTCATATTTTATGATAGTCAAAACACTGAAGAAATGATTGCAGTATGGTACAAAACTGTGTTCAGATGTGAAAATAATGTGTAGTTTGAGCATCTAAGCATATATAGAAGAAGTTTCCATTAACTTACTCTTTGCCTCTTGAACACTGAATGCCATGTCCATAGATATGGAATGCAATATTGCCACCCTGGGAAACCCTCAGGACCAGTGACCAGTGACATGGCCTCTTTCTATCAGTGTTTCTCCAGGGTCTTCCACAGTGTCTTGGCTCAATAGGTATTCAGTAAATGTTGGGCTGAATTACCCTCTAATTTGGAAGATGTACAAATTTACTCTCCAAGAAGGTATATTGTGCCTTTTTTATGGCAGAAACTGTTCTAGGTGCTGGTTTGTACAGAGTACACCTCACCTCCAGCCAAAGCTTACCTTTCAATGGAAGGAGACATACAGAAAATGAAAAGTCATTTGTGCTACCACAGCTACAAAGCAAGTTTACAGCCTTGTAGAGAGACTAGGAGAAAGGGGCCCTGCTCAACCACTGGCACCCTTGGTGGTACTATTGAGGGGGAGAATTGACTAGTGAGAAACAGGCAGGGACCTGTGAGGAGGGAGACTTGTTCTGCTAGGAAAATGGGAGAGAACCCAAATTAAAGTAATTTGGCCAGGATAGCAGTGCACTGACTGTTTCTCCAGGAGACCTAAGTCACCTGGAGCTCACAGTGCAGGGTCTTGGTCACCTGAACCCAGGTTCTTTCTCTTTCGCTTTAGCTCCTTTACACTTGTTGCTCTGCATTTTCTCCCATCTCTTTCTCCCTTTCTTCCTTTCCCTTCCTTCCCCCTCCCCCTCCCCTTCCTCCCTTTCCCCTCTGCCTCTCCCTCTAGCTGTCCCTGTATCCTAGACTGGCCTCAAACTTGCTATGTAGCCAAATATGACTTTAAACTCCTGACCTTCCAGCCTATACCTCCTGGGTAGTAGGATTACAGATCTGTCCCACTGTACCTGGTTTATGCAGTATTGGTGATCAGACCCAGGGCTTCATGCATAATAGGCCTGAGCTGTCTGCCAGCTGAGCTGGACCCCTAGCCCTGCTTTGCCTTCTGTTCATCTCGTGCTTCAAGTCTGAGCCTCAGTGTTTCCACAGCTACCACTTTGACCTAGGAAGAGCTAGAGGACCACATACCTTCCTGCTGAAGGACTTGACATGTTCAAGACCACTGTGTCTGGAAAGAAAGTCAGGGGAAGCAGGAGTGATATTGTAGAGGATGTTTTTTGGCCACTATTAGGATTTTTCTTTTATTTGTTATGAGTATGCATTATCGTGTGTGTGTGTGTGTGTTTGTGTGCACACATGCCTTGGCACACATACGTGTAGGTCATAGGACAACTTGCAGGCGATGGTTCTCTCGTCCCGTGATATTCCCAGGGATCAAACTCAAGTTGTGAGACTTGGTGGCAAAGCAACCTGCGAGTGATCTTGCTAACCCTTGTTAGGATTTTTAAGAATGTCTCCTAATGGGAAACAATTGGAATAGTAAACAGAAATCAGTGGGATAAAAGATGACTTGATTTGAGTTAGGTTTTAGAAAGTTTACTCTGACTACTGTGGAGACTGAGCTCTAGGGAGGGAAGGCTGGGAATGGCGATGACAGGAGCATATGTAGATTCATTGGAGTTGCTGGTGGCAAGTTACACTGAGATTGTTGGTCCAGAGATTGAGCAGTGCCTGAGTTTACAATGCATATTGGATACAGGGCTGAGGGAAATTAGGTACTGTTCTAGTTTGCTTTCAATTGCTGTGATGAAACACTGTGACCAATGCCTACTTGGGGAGGAAAGGGTTTATTAGGCTTACATCTCTCAAAGTCACAGTCCATCACTGAGGGAGCCCAAGATAGGAACTCAGAGTAGGAACCTGGAGGCAGGAGCTGGAGCACAGGCTATGGAGGAACGCTGCTTACTGGCTTGATGCCCTGTCCAATGCTCATCCTGTTTTCTTATACAACATAGGCCCACCTGCACAGGGGTGGCACCTCACAGTGGGCTGTGTCCTCCCCATCACTCAGTAGTCAAGAAGATGCCCCATAGACATGGCCACAAGCCAGTCCAATGGAGGCAATTCCCCAAGTGAGGCTCCCTCTAGCTAGGTGTGTCAAGTTGACATTAAAGCTATCCAGCACAGTTACAAAGCTAATAAGGTCCATTTTAGAAACCACTTGAAGTGCTTACTGTGCTGACTTGCTCATTTAATCTGCACCATGACTCTGTGCCATGGTGCTTATCATTGTCTTTTAATGGACAGAAGGTCAAGTCAGAGGTTACTAAGCTGGAGGTAGGAGGAGCCAGGATTCAAACCTACGAGTACAGCCCCAGGGCTTATGTTCTTCAGGCTGCTTTTAAGATGTCGATGTCTAAGTCTAACCTAACTAGTTGTTTGGGGCAGTTTGTTTACTAAGCTGTACCTGTATATTAGGGCTGCAGAGGAAAGCTGTAAGAGTTCAGTTTTGGAGGGGCTGGAGAAATGGCTCAGTGGTTAAGAACACTGACTGTTCTTGCAGAAGACCCAGGTTCGAATCCCAGCACCCACATGGCAGCTAACAACTGTCTGTAACTCCAGTTCCAGGGGACCCCACAGTCTCTTCCGTCCTCCGAGGGCAATGCACGACACATGTGCACTTACCTACATGTAAGCAATATACGCATACACATAAAATAAAAATAAATAAAATATTTTTTTAAAAAGAGTTCAGTTTGAGCCATGTTTATTTTATTATGATAGAGAAGTATAATTATAAGCTAAGTTATAATAGATATTATTATGAGTAAATATTACAACCTTAATTTTGAAATATTTTAAGACTCGTATTACCTTGTGAACACAGTGAAAAGAGTTTCTGTATATCCTTCACTCATCTTCCCCCAAAGAGTATCTTGAGCATGCATCATATTAATTCTAAGGTACTCAGAGAGATCTGTATTACTAAGGGTTCTCTAAAGGAACAGAACTCATAGGATGGAAAAAATGTCTATTAAAAAGTGCTTACGGGAAAGGGTCCAGGCAGTCCAAAAATGGTTGCCTCACACTGGAGAGATGGAGGATCTGGTAGTTGCTCAATCCAGGAGGCTAGATGTCTCATCAGTAAGTCCCAAGCTGCTGCTGAAGGCCTGGAGGATTCCTGGAGAGCTGCTCCATGTACATTGGAACCAGGAGAAGCTGGTTCAAATAATAGTGAAGGAATTGTGCAGCAACCAGATGCATGAAACTTGTTAGCAAGCATGAAGGCAAGCAGGCAAATAGCCGTTTCCTTCTTCCATGTTCTTTGATGCCCACAAGTTGCTGCCCACATTTAGGGTCTTCTGGTTTCAAACAGTCTGATCAAGAAATACCCACATTAATTTTCAGATCCAGTCAAGTTGACAACCAAGATTTGCCATCACAGGAGCTAAGTGGAAACATCAAGAGTTGCTCAGATAACTGTGACAGTAAACTTGACATTCTTTAAGCATATTGATGTTAAAGCCATGGGTTTGAGTTGGAGCAGGTTAAGTTTATTTATTTATTTTTTTGTTTCCTGAAGGGATTGAACATAAGAAAGATGCAGTTTGTGTTTAGAACTTATTGATAATTGCCTTACCTGTGTGCAAGGCACTGTTGACTACTTCCTATGTGGTAAGCCATTCAGTTCTCCTAGCAAAGGGAAGGAATGAGAATTCGCATCCCATTTCTCAAAGGAGCATTAGGAGTTTATAGAGGCTGCAAGCTCACAGTTGGTGGAATGCTAACACTGGGCTATGCCATCATGGAGGAGCTTTGTGATGGAAGAGACGAGGCAAGGTCCATCCTAGCATTTGACCAGTACAATACCTGTGGGTAACAAGAGTGGTGATAAGAGTCCTGCAATGACATCAAAGATAGTTCTCAGAACCACAAAGGGTAACACTTTCTGACTTACCTGTGTGTGATTTTGTACTTGGCTGTGGTGCAGGTACTCACTATGTCTGTGCCCCATGCAGGGTCCTGTTTACTTGTTTATTCCTTTGTTCTTCAAACATTTACTGAGCACCTAGTTGAGTAGCAGTCTCATACATCTGTGCTAAGACATAAGCAAGGGAAATGTGGAGAGAACAAGATGTTTAAAAGATAACAGTTGTAGAGTTGGGAGAGAACTAAGATCGTTCAGTGATAGAGAAAGAAGGAAGGCTTTAAAAACGTACAGCAGAGGCTGACTGTGGTAGACAGTAGCTGCTATGTTGAGCATAGGTATCAATTGATTATTTCTGCCTATATTTGCCTGAATGTTATGTGTATGTTATACATATGTGTGTTTATCTATTTTGTTTGAATGCTTCAGGTGTGTCTAATCTGTTGCACATGGGCTACATGTGACCAAGGAGAACTATGCATGGGACACAATACAAAATTCTAAACTTAAAACATTATGAAATATTTTGGGTGAAAGAGGGGTCATCTAATAACACAGTTCTTGAGCATAAATCTTGTGGATAGTGATGTCATATCACAATGTCAAGCAGTTGGACCTGCCTAACTCTAGTCTCTTTTTAGGGATATATGCAAAATAATTGATAACAGATGTTCAACAAAAACTCATACATGAATGTTTATAGTTGAACACTATTCACTACAGCCAGAAGTTGTGAACAACCTAAATGATCACCAATTAATGAATGGCTAAACAGACTGTGGTATGTCTATGTGATGGAATAATGTTAAGACACGAAAAAGATTGAAGTATGTGCTGCATCATGGACAAGCCTGGAAAACATACTATGTGGAAAAAGCCAGGCACAAAGGGCCATAGTATTGTGATTCCATTCCTGTGAATGATCTGGATTGGATAAAGCTAGATCAGATAAACCCAGGAGCTGGAGGGAGAGGGGAATAGGGAATGGGTGCTTAGTGGTGGATTTGGTATTTCTTTGTGCTGATGAAACGTGCACAAACTAGGCAGGGGTGATGGTTGGGTAGCATCAGTATCCTGTCACTGAATCATACATTTGAAAAAGAGTTCAAATGTTGACTTTTGGTTATGTTTATTTTACCACAATTACAAAAGAATCTATTCAAGACCTATCTCTTACAAACTAGGAGAAATTCCATATTTGTGTAAAAGAATATACCCAGTTAGTCATGATTTAGTAGCAGTAGTTTCAAATGGCAAAATTACACTGGCATAGTGACCAAGGTTTCCCTTGGGAAGAGGACAGAGAAGCAAGTGCTGACTTGCAGGGTGTTTGCCCTCTGCCAGGACCCATGCAGAGAGCTTAACTGGATTATCAAATTTAAATGGTCCCAGCAGCCCTTTGTGGTGAGTGGCATTTTCTTCATGTTTCAAAATTAGAAATTGAGATGCAGGTGGCTCTGTAGCCTGTCCAGCATCCCACGGAGATGTACAGTATTTGTAAGCCCTGGGCTATTGGCTGTTCTACTCCTAGGGAACTGCTGCACATCTTGAATTTAGCACTGAGATGGATTTTACATTGTTAGGTGAATTTGTATCCATTGACATGGATTGATTTTAAAAAGTAAGGCAAAAGCATGGGACTTCTGCTTATTTGAGAAAGTACATGTTCCATCCTTTCCAAGGCTCAGTTTTTCATTGACATTGGAACAAGGAGGATTTCATAAGCATTTTTTAGTTAACTTACTATCTTCTGTTTGTTTTTTGTGGTGTGTGTGTGTGTGTGTGTGTGTGTGTGTGTGATGTGTATATGTGTCCTCTCATATGTAGAGGTCAGAGAGCAATCTCATTACTCACCTTCTCACTGAAGTTTCAGTCAGGCTGTAGTTGTTCACTGCTGTGTACACCAGGCTAGCTGGCCTGCTAGCTTCCAGGGAAGCTTCTGTCTCCACCTCCCACCTTACCACAGAATCACTGAGATGACAGATGAACACTGCCACAGCTCTTGGCTTTACATGAGTTTTGGGGTTTCAGTCTCAGCTCCTCATGCTTATGACAGCAAGCATTTTACCTACCGGGCCATCTCCCTAGAACTTATTTTCCTTTTAAAAACTCTGCATTGTTGACAGCCCCCCAAAAGGGTAGTCTCTAAAATGTATTTATATAAGAATCAGTTGTCCCCATTTTCTGTGAAACTGCCAGTTGGCATTTAAAATCTCTCAGAAATATAATTGACTTTGGAAATCATACTGTTGCAGGGGGATCGATGTGAGGCTCAGCTGTCCTTGTGGAGCTGTTCCATGCTCAGAAAGGGAGAGGAATGCTAGGACTGAGACCTGAGGCTTGCGCTTCCTGAAGGGTAACCAAGGGCCTGTGGCTTTTTCCTCTCCAATTTCAGGCCGAAAGTAGTAGTTTTGGGTGGTGCTTGATAAATTTAGTCGCCTGTTGAAGAAGAGGATGCATAGAATATGAGCATTCTTAAAATAGGATGGCCATTCTAAACATTTTAAAGCTCACCTTTTTTCTTTATACATATATTATGGATCTCAAATTTGGGCCTTTTTTCCCCTTTCTGAATCCTGCCTGCTGATGGCCTTCGAAGGTCTCAAAACTTAATAATTGATGGTAAAGCTAGGTGCTAACAACTGTGGGCTTGATGACCATTTAATTTTATTTTTATTTTTATTTTTTTTTTAATTTTATTTTATGCATATGAGTGTATTGCCTGCATGTATGTGAGTGCACCCGTGTCATGCAGTGCTGCAGAGGTCAGAAGAGGGCATCAGATTCCTCTGGAACTGAGGTTAAGGACGGTTCGTAGCCACCATGTGGGTGCTGGGAATCGAACCCAGGTCCTCTGCAAGAGCAGTCAATGCTCTTAACCGCTGAGCCATCTCTCCAGCCCCCCATTTAATTTTTTAACCTTTAGAGGATTGTGGACATATTAAATCATCAAGTACCCTCCTTGTAGTACTGAAAGAACCCTGTCTGTGAAAGGTAGCCTGGAGAGTCCCCTCTTGTTATTCTTGTATACATTTGAAACGATGAGAAGGTAGGTCAAGTGCAGCTGTCTGGGCACCAGAGGAGAGAATTGGGCTTTTCGGTTGGCGAGCAGTTCAGATATGTGCAGTGTGTTATTAGAGTAATTGAACCGAGTTTCCGTAAAGAGGACAGTTCATTATCAAATTCTTGTTTTAATACTGTCATCATAGCAGCTGTAGCACCTATGAACTAATTTGCATGCTGATAAAGCATTCTGGACAGCTTGGTAGCATAATTACCGCACAGTGTTGGTTGCTAGGAAGAGTGGAGCGTTTGCTAGCGGTATGCCCATGGGACCCATCTCCCTGACTTTGTTACATTTCAGATGAATTGCACACAGGAAGTAGTCATTTCAGTGACGCCCCATTTGTTTTATAGGCAATAACTTCCCAAGTTACCTTAATTTGAGCAGTCATTTTGGCAAAAAATGGTAAAGAAGTCAACAACACCTTCACAGTAAAATGAACATCAGGAAGGGCAGGAAAGAAACTAAGCAAAAAAAAAAGAAACAATCACTATCTCATACTGACAGTGGAGTGTAATGACAAATATTACTCATTCATGATTCAGATTAGTTAGGTAACATTTATTATGGTTAAGTGTTGAGAATGTAGGATAAGTTCCTTCAAGACTAATTACTTCAAAGAAAGATTGGCTCATTTTTGTGAAGATTGGTAACCCCCTTTGCTGAGCTTCACATATTCTAAGCAGTGTGCTCACTCTCCCTTTGGTAGAGATTTAGTGACATTACTATGGTCCCCAAGACAGTACTTGCGGAGGACAAGAGGGTATCTTGACCTCTCTTGTGGGGCATGGTCATCCAGTAAATCCTTACATACTGTGTGAGTAGATCCCTGTCACTGAGCCCAAGGTTAGACACGTCCTACTACTATATGACCGACAAGGTCATTGTTTCATTCTTTTGTTTCTTTTCATAACATTTTCCAACTCAGAGGCGCTCCATAGCTGTAACTGGAACACTGCATGATATTAATCTAAGATAATTCAGCACTTACTCCAGATAGTAGCACATTGGAAGTAAAGACATCCTTCCGTAGCACTGACTTTGGAGCTGCATTAGTAGCCTTGATAATTCATCATTCTAAGTAGCATATTTAGATTTCCCAGATCACTGTCGTTAGTGATAATAAAATTGTTGAGTTTTGTGAGTTTATCATCGTTCTGCAGGTTTAAAAGGTATTAAGCATTCTGAATGGTAGACCGTTATTTCTCTGCAGATTATCCGGGTGTCGTGAATAAATGCATAAATCTCATGAATATTCTATAGGAGAAGAAAAGAAATCAGAAACTTACTGAGGGTTGATGTCCATGTTGAGTAGCGTTGCAGATTCAAGGAAGGTATTCTGCCTTTGACTTTTCTGTCTATGAAGAGATGACTTGGCATTCTCCCAGGAAGATACTCAAAGATGAAAGGACTTGATGAGATCAGGAAGTGCCACTCATTATAGCAATGTGTCATTTGACACTAGGTATAAAGTTCTGAGTAGGTGTTTAAAATGACCAAGGGAGGTGGAGCTGAGAGAGGAGGATAATCTCTAGCATGCATCACCAGTGGACCTCTATGATAAAGTAATTCTTTTTAGAAGACAGATGTGAGGCTGCATCTCTAAGACCTTTGGCTTGAGCGCTTGATCAAAGGGCACCATTTGCAGATTATTAATGGGCTATGCTGGGAGTTTTGCCAGTTCTCCTCTTACATTTTCCTGAATCTTGACCAAAACCTGTGGGTGAGCTCTGATCTCCAAGGAGAGCAGCATGGAGCTGAGCAAGTTAGAATGTGAGCGACCACAAGGAATCCCGCATGGCCCAAAATTTCACACATCCACCTGTGGGATCTGCAGAGCTCATCTTGTTCTGCCATAAGGCCTACCCATCAGAAGCTGTCCATTGTCTTCAGATGCAGCAGGGCAGCTGGAATGAGCAGGAACTGGTGACTGGGCAGCACATGGACATTGTTCTCACATCCCTGATTTTTGCCTGGTCCATGCTCGTCTGTGCTGCAGAAATTCAATAATGCTCTGAGATGTCCATGCATTTGCTTTAGGAGTTTGTCAAAAGATAGTAGACATCCTATATGCCTGTCACTATTCTATAACCAAAAGGAAGGTAATCACAATGGAGGTGAACAGGTACTAAATTCTATGATATGCCACATCTTACATAAAAGGAATTTTCTGTTCATTCATATTCTCTCATTCATTTTATCATATTATTTTTTATTTATTCATTTAATGTGTGTCAGTGTTTTGCCTGTATGCAAATGCACCTGCGCAGTGCCCACAGAGGCCAGAAGAAGGTGTCGGATCCCCTGGAACTGGCATTACAGGCGGTTGTTGGGCACTGTAGGTGCTAGACACTGAACCAGGGTCCTGCAAGAACAGCCAATGTTCTTAACCACTGAGCCATCGCTCAAGCCCCTCATCTCTCATTTTTTTAAAACAGACTCTCATGTATCCCAGGCTGAATTCAAACTTGCTGTTTTACTGACGATGTCCTCACTTCTGCTTCTACCTCCCAAGTGCTAGAGCTACAGATGTGTGCCATCACATCCAGTTTATGTGGTGCTTGTGATTGACCCAGGGCTTCATGCATGCTAGGCAAGTTCTCTCCCAAGTGAGCTATATCCACAGCCCTATTCATTATCTCTTACAATTATTCTAACAGTTTTTGGAGCTCTTGACTAGAAATGAGTCTTCCTTCTTTACTTGTGGGCGATATTTTTTTCCCTCCCGCAGAGCCCTGGTAAACCGATAAGAGATGCCAATCCTTCTGGAAAGAATATAGTAAATACTTTGATTAGGTTTATTATTCCACTGTATTACAAAGCCTTGTGTGATTTCAGAATATAGACAGAAAAGTTGGTTCTGAAAGGTTGCTTTAGAACATCAAAGCTTCTCCAGGAAGCAAAACTTATTTCTTTCTTACTTCTTTCCGTCTCTTTTCTTCATTTTCTCTTTCCTCACCCCCCCTTTTCCCCTTTCTCCCTTGTTCCTTTCTCTCTCTGCTTTCCCAATGTTCTGATGACCATTTGCTCTGAAACTGAGACTACAGTGACCGGAGGCCCGTGTTGTATGTGACGTCACATCAGGGTTTCCTTGGAGGCGGGATGGATTTTCTAGGCTTATCGGTACCACCAGCTCTTAAAGAGTTTATACTTGTTTTCTTGAGCGTTGCAAAGGTATGAACAGGACATTAAATCCTTATGGGTAAGTTGTTTGTATAGTTGGTTCCAACTCCAATTTCTAGATCTTTCCAGTACTAAGAATGCCCTCTTTAAATGCTTTTGCAGTGGATTCCTAACTTACGCACAAGCTTCCAAGGATGCATGTCATAGAAAATCACTTTTCTCCATGAACGTCTCTCATCTTTGTGCATCGTATGATAGTCCATAGGGTTAGATGCTCTTACTGAGGTATATGGAACAGAGACCAGTGGGAACATGGCCACTCAACTGTTGGACTCAGCAGTGTGAGTTCATTCAAATGGGAAGCAACACCTTTCTTCATCTGGCCCTTTTATGTTGTTTTGTTTTCCTTTCCTTTCTCCAACTCATTCCCTACTTTCCCTTGTTTCCTGACCTCCCTGAGGTTGCCCACATTAAACGACCCTTACAGATATTCTACCAGCCATCTCCTGGACCTTCACAGTGGTCTAATCTAGAGCACTGCCTCATTACACATCCCTAGCATCTGAATAGAATGTTGCACCCTTGAGATAAATGGTTATCATGCATTTTTCAACAATATATTAAGTCACCTTCGTGAATATCAACAATCCTAGATCATGTATATTTTTTTACTGATTCATCTTACCATGCAAGACTCTTTGCTTGCCAAGATATGTACATACTGACTCTGTCCTTGGCCCCCAGGGTACTTGCATTTTGCTTGAGGAGACAAGTAGACAGGTCATTTCAATGGACAGTGAGGGTTCCTACAGCATGTGAAAGGAGTAGTCACTATGAAAAGGTAATGACACCCAGCTCAACCTTTCAAGGTCCAGCAACATTTCCTACAAGTGATGTCTAAGCTCAGCCTGAAGCCAAAAGAATATACTCCCACCCAGCAGGAGTTGGTGGCATATGTGTTTTCCAGTGGAGGTACAACAGGCACAAGGTCTCCAAGTACAGACAGTTATGGTCCCTTCCATACTCAACTAAGTTAGCCAAGCCTTCTTCCTTTGGAGCATTTACTTGGGTGAGTTTTCAGCGAACTTTTAAGTACCTAGCATCAGAACCTGAGTGCTGACAGATATGAAAGGGGAGGGAAAACAGGAACAGGCCTTGGAAAAACATACCAATAATGCTACGCAATTTATATATTACTATTTTATAGACTTCAGAAATCCCCTGGGGGACTCTGAACAGGTAGATGATGTGACTACATTTGTGTCTGTCGTTGTTTCCTGGGTACCTGGGAAGGGTGATTATCCCATTCCTGTATCGTGGTGAGATCATAGGTACATATCTCTCTGTGGGGAAAATGTAAGAACAAGATTTTAATGACAAGAATAAGCTGCGTATGGATGCTCAGTCTTCACTGGCCTGTGCTGGTATTTCTCAAAGTTTCTACCAAGGAGCCCCAGTCCTAGAAAGGGCTCTGTATAGAAAGAGTTGGGTAAATGTAGCATCTTCCCTGGAATCTCTTGATTAATAGCATATGAAAGATCTTTGAGAAAGCCTTATGTTGAAACCAGTACTTGACAAAACTATTTGACTTTAAGTATTGTTATTAATAATAGCATTACAGTTTTATGCTGCTCTGTGGGAAAATACTGTACTTGGTGAAGGCCATCGGGAACAGAGTGAAAGAGGGAACAGAAGTTCCTTTTTGGCTTTTTCTTCCCTTGTATTCTCTCTCTTCTGTTGTAGCAAAGGAAGGTTGGGAACCCATTGCTGCTATAAGTTTATGTAGCTGTAAAGAATAGTGGGAGTGATAGCAGAGGAATCCCATTAAGATTAGAGATAAGATTAATGGCCTCTGAGGTCTTTAAAAATAATAATGCTTTAGTTTATTCATCAACAGAGAAATGGTGGTTTCTATTAGTCTATAATGACTTTCTAATGCATTTTAACCTAAGACTCTATGAGTAAATCTTGCTTTAAATTACTTATTAACATATGGTAAGGAGCATACCCTTATTGTAATCTAGCAACCACCCAGTACAAAGCTAAATCACTTAGAACTCAGGTATGCATATTTACATTAAAATAGTGAATTTTCATTGTTCATGAATATTTATTGTACTATATATTTGGTCAGTAAGTAATATAGACCTCGTCAATATTTTCTGAAATCTGTATTTCACAAACTAATGGCATGTTCGCATAGGTATTTCAATATTTATGAAACCAGTTCTAAACATCTGTTGTACTTGCTCCAAAACTGTGGCTATTGCGATTTTTAAAAGCAGCATTCTTTTCCAGCATCCTTCCCACAAGCATCTCGAAGGCTGGTTGTTTGTTATAGAGAAATATGACAGTCAATCTCTCTGCTTTGCTGTTTCTATTGGGTTAGGACTTCATTGCCTCTGGCTAAAGGCCACAGAAAGACTATTGTTAAAATCCAGCCTCTATTCAGTGTAATCTCTGTAATAAAGTGGAAATTCAGTGTATCTTGAACAATGATCTGTTATCAAGCTCACATTAATAAAATGATAAAGGATGTTCTGTGTGAAATCTGCAGTCTGTGGTAGGTAGGGTGTCCCACGTAGGTTTCTCTAAAGATGTTTGCACTGATCAGCAATGAGATCATGGATGGATTTAGAAACTCTTGCTCTTTCTTTTCTCCACTGGCAGAATCTCCCAGAATTGGTGTCACAATAGATTGTTATTCATCAGGTTGGCTAAAGTCTCTGCCAAAATAGTCATGGTAGTATTAGGGTTTAGGAAACCTATTGGCCGAGGGTTGATATTATTTAGTATGCATCTTCCGTACCTACCATGATTTCTCCTATGACACAAGAAAGCTTCTGAGAGACAGTTTAACAAATAATCACACAGCATCTTGAGAACATTTCTTTAAAGTTTTATTATGTGAATGTGTTTGTGTGCGTGTGGCAGGGGGGAGTGGATTGGCCAACATGCCACAGAATTACATATAGTGGGCAGCCGACAACTGTGTGGAATTGGCTCTCCTTACACCTTTGTGGGGTTCAGGGATCAAACTCAAGTTGCCAGGTTTGCACAGCAAGCACCTTTACTTGCTGAGCCATCTCCCTGGCCCCTTTTACAAGATCTTAATACACACTCTTGCTACATTGATGGTGGTTAGGCAATTGTGGTTCTTAATCCTTTAGAACTGGCTGCATTTGCATTGGGGCACTGCGTATTATGGCGCTCAGGGAGTCAGACTGCAGTAGCTTCCATTTGGGGAATGTTCAATGGTATGATACCATTTTTAAAAGGAAAAAAAAAATCTATCCTATTGATCACTCTTTTTTCTTCCTTCTTCTTTTTGCTCATTATGTGCCCAGCACTGAGCCAAGTATTTTGTTTATCTTATCCCAGTGGAACCTTACAGCAGCCAAAGGGTCTAAATCCTGTTAATACTCTCATTTACAGGTATGGGAATTGAGGTCCATCAAAAATTCTAGAGTTCCTTGTTCAGGAGTATCGATGGATTCAAATACAAACTTCACTCTCCTACCTATTACTCTCCTTTTAATTAGTAGGATCTCTCAATAAGTGCTCAGCAGCTTACTTCTCATATTACTGGTTTAAGTTACCATGAATTCTGTTTGCTTATTTATTGCTAGGTCGCAAACCACTTTCAAACATCATGGCTTAAAACAATAGCATGCATGTAGCTATCACACCATCTACATCTTGACTAGGGCTCAGTGGGGTGGCTTATGTGTGGCTACCCTAGGAGCTCGGAATTCAACAGCAGAAAGACGGACAATACCTTCTGTTCTCATGGAGCTTGCATGTTAATATGGGAAGATGTTTTCTAACTGTTGCTTATAATTTAAAGGATTAATATACAGAGTATAGTAGTCTTCCTGTATACACAGTGGTTGTGTTCTAAGACATACCCCACCCCCAGCAGATGCTCAAAATGTCCCAATAGTATGATACTATTCTTGGGGAGACATGAACAAATGTTTCCTAACCCTAGATAGGGAGCTAATGACAGACCAAAGTAAAAATACCACCAAAGACCAACTTGGTGAACTAATAAAGTTTTATTGGAGTTACTTACAGTAATATAGGTGAGGGGTTTTTTGGGTTTTGTTTTTGTTTTTTTTTAACAGAGGCAGAAATGACTCAGTGACAGCTGTATCACCAAAATCTCACCCAGTATGGGTGACAGCTGGCGAAAACAGGAAACCTGGAGCTCACTGCACAACCTGCAGGCAGCTCCACATATTGGAGAGTGTCCTTTCCAAGTAGCTCAGCTGGTCAGAGCCTCTGCTGATCTCTGATTCTTCCAGGCAACTGAGCTTGTCTCTCTGCAGTCTTGGGGAGGGAAGAGCCTAGTGAACCTGGTCAGTTTCAGGAACTTCCTAAAGCTACTCAGTTGTTTCCTTCCTGAGCTTAACCATTTCCCCACAGAATGGAATGTTTCACCTCCTCTCATGAACTCACATGCACAAGTCCCATGCAAGCTCAAACCAGATAGAATCCCAGCATAAACATGAAGAAGCCTGTAAGAACCCACAACCCCATGTAAGGAAATTGTGGCAACAGATGGCTGTTGGGAGAGGCAGAGAGTCTCTTTCTAGGATGGGATTCTTGGTAGGTTAACCAGGCTCCAGTGGATGGACATTTGGGGACACAAATTAAACTCTTATCAGCCTTATTGTACATTAAATTGGACAGTGAGCAGTAAGAGGAGGTACAGATAGGGGAAGGGATCTAAATACCATCAAATTATATTGTATGAAAATTGCAAAAATTCAAAACCAAGTGGTGGAAGATTTTACGATATCTACATACCCATGATACAGTTTATTGTAAAAATTAGGCATAGTAAGAGATTAACATCAATAGTAATAATGACTGTAATGAAAGTTTGAAAAATGTGATTTCTCTCAAGTGTCTTCGTCCTCTCTGCACCTTTTCCATCTTTACTAAGCACTTTTCACAAGTAAGTCTGCACTTTGAGGTGAGACAGAAGAACTTGCTTGAATGTCTTTTCATCTCTTTAATTTTGTAGATGGAAGATTTGTTCTTACTGGAGGTCTTAAGAACCTCAGCCCATAGCTTGAGAGGTTTCAGTCCATGGTTTCTTGACTCCCAGTGGTGAGGCACTGCATCATGGAGTAGGTCTGTGTCACAGATGTCACAGAGGCTTTCTACTTCATGGTGGCCTAGAAGAAGAACAGAAAAGTTCATATCATAGTGGACAGGAAGTTGAATGAAGCTCTAAATAGGAGTAGTCCAGGGCAAAATAGAGCACATAGTGTGATGCCTCCAGTCACTCCAGTCAGTCCTTCCACAGTTCCACGTCCAGTTATCTCTTTCTGTTTTGAATACATCAGTGAATTAAACTATTCATTAGTTCAGAGCACCCAGTAGCTCATTGACTCTGGAAATGCCCTCAGACACACACAGAGACATGCTCCACTAACATCCTAGACCTGCTTTCTTTTCTTTGATTGTATATATGTATGTGGTATGCATGTGCATGTATGTGTTCACATGTGTGTTGGTGCAAGTGTGTATACAAGTGCATGTACACATGTGTGATCATGTGTGTGGAGGCCATAGGCTGACCTTTGTGTCTTCCTCAGTTTTTTTTGTGTTTGTTTTTTTGCTCTCCTCCTTATATATTGAGACATATTCTCTCTCTTGAACTCAGAGCTTGCTGATTTGGCCAGTCTTCCAGCTAGCTTGACCTGGGACTCTCAATCTCTAACTCTCAAACTCGAGGATTGCTTGTGGGTCACCGTGCCTGCCCAGCATTTATGAATGGGTGCTGGGGATCCAAAGCCTAGTCTTCATGTTTGCGTAGTAAGCACTTTACCCACCAAGCTATCTTTCCAACCCCATCTCATAGATTTTCTTAGTACTCTCCAGTAGTGCGTAGCTTAACACTTACTTGTATTTCTGGAGTTCCTGTTTAATTTTTTAGGAAGTTAGTCCAGGGTAGGATGAGCAAAATGAACTGGTGCCATTTCTTCAGGCTTAAAGGAGTGACCTGTGTCGGGGCTAAGAGCTGGTGAAACTCTTTGTGAGGCTAGTTCTGTAGACTAAACCAGCTGCTACTGATGAGGTAAAGGGCCTGTGTTGAGGCGTGCTGACAAGAGCAGGGAGCCTGAAGGAAGCAGCAAGTCCCTTCTTACACTCTCAGTCCTCCATTATCTATTGTACAGGAATCCTAGGAGATAACACTTTATGGACTCCTATCTCTAGCAGTCACAGAGCAGAGTTAGAAGGAAGAATAGACTTAGAGCTTAAGTGCTGGGGGGACCTAGAATGTGACGTTTGAATTAAGACTCGAGGGAGTCTTATTTGGAAGCAGCCATAAAGTTATTTTTTTAAATCGGCCATCTGAGGGCTGATGAGATGGCTCAGTACATAAAAGAACTTGCCACATGAGCCTGACAACCTGCATTCAGTTCCCAGAAACCGTGTGAAGGTGAAAAGAGAGAGAACTGACTCCACAAAAGTTGTCCTCTGACATCCACATGTGTGTATGTATGTGCATACACACACAATAATAATAATAATAATAAAGTTTGAAACATTGGCCATCTGACATAAGAATGTGGTCAAAATGAAGAATTTCAAGTGCAAGGGCATTGCTGAAGGATCCTCCCTGGGGTGCTAAATGGGAAGGAAGCCACTGAGATAGGAAACCCTGTGGTATTTCACTTGAGCATAAACCCCAAAATCTGCAAAATGTGAGTTTTGACCACAATATAGCCTCCTTAAAGATAGCAAGTAAGTAATGCATCCTTTCCCAGTTATGCGCACATGAGCCTGTGCTCACGGTTTTCATGAAGTCTCTAGGAAAGAAAGAGTGTCGAGTAGTACCTGAGTGAAATTTTGGGATAATAAATGACAGACCTCTGTGGACATTGAACACCTGCCACTATCATGCTTATTATTGTAGTGCTTTTGTAAGAACCTAGGGCTTAGAACCTGGAGCAAGAAATTGCTTTTAGAATTTCTGCTGTTGGGTTCCTTAACCCCCTGCAGAGTCTATACTGCATCTGCCGGGCTCCCCTCTCTAATAGCACCTGTGACATGCACTCATATTCCCTTTCTGTGCATATGCAGCCTGCAGCGTGGGAACCACAGGGATAGTAAAATGTTTATAAAAAGTAGCCGGGCTTCATTGTAAATTTTTCTATAGTGTCCACTGTTGTTCAGTTCTGGCTGCAGGAAGTCTGCCCTGGTGAGTGTATTCTGGCTGAGAATTTAGCCTAAGATCCCAGGAAGGGATCTCTGGCTGTAGGGTGGCATATCTCGTTGTGCTTGCCAATAGCATCTCCATTTTCCTTGTAAACTTGGAGAGAGGAATAAGCAGCTTCTACGTTTCCCACCACTTGACGTTCATGTATTTCTCCCATGACATAGTTGATGTTTCTTAAGCATTTGGGAAGCTACTGCTTTTCTCTAACCCATCTCACTTCCTCCTTTTCTTTTATAAAACAACACAAAATATTTTTCCTCTGTAGCAATTCATGAGGTGACTTAGACAGGTGCTGGCTTCAATTTCTCATTACTTTCTTCAGAAATAACGTGCATTACATGTTGAGATAAGACTGTCTGAGCTCATCCATTTACCAAACCCTCCCTATTGTTTTGGTTTGTTGTGTTATATTGACTTATTTTGTCGGGTCATGCCCATGGAAGTCTCAAGTAGTAGCTTGTGGATTTAGTAAAGACTTTGGCCCTTTGCTCTAGTCTGGGCAAAAATGTAGGTTTCTCTGCAGATGAGAGAGTAGCTGCTGGGTAAATAGGTTAAGAGGCCAGGATCTGGTGAGAACTGCTTGTAAGGGCTCCAGGGTCATCTATCACCTCCCCATCTGCCCTCACTGACAGGGAGCTAATGGCAGGCAGCCCCGGCTGCCAAACGGAGGAAATAAGATTGCCTCTCCCTTCTCTTTGCCCTTGACCAGCAGGTGCTGTTGACAGGAATGAAGAATTAGATGAAACCCAGGACTGAAAAACAGTTAGGTTTCTGTGATACAACAGTTAGTTAGTATGTGGAGAACAAACAATGTATTTCCATTTTTTATAAGTAGGTTTATTTATATGTCAATAAATGCATCATTTTTTAATGATCAGTGTACAAATCCTTGTCTCTAATAAAGAATCTGTCACTTGATCTTAAACTAACTAACTCACATTTAGGTCCAATTTCCATAGGTGACAAGGACATAATTTGCATTTGGGGGTTAATGAGAATCCTGTAGATTTAAGATGATGTCACCATCTTAAAGGGCTAAGTGCTCACCTGGTAGCTCTTAAAAAAAACACTTGTTTAAAAAGAGCCAGTTTCTGTTAAAATCTGTAGCATTATCCTTATGTAATAATGATTCCAAGTAACTTGTAATAGTAAACATTTCTGCTTGATTTGGGGGGGGGGGTCTTTTTGAGACAGGTCTCCCTGTAGCCCCAGCTGTCCTGGAACTCACTATGTAGACCAGGCTGGCCTTGAACTCACAGAGATCCGCCTGCCTCTGCCTCCCGAGTGCTGGGATTAAAGGCATGTACCACCACGCTGGCTGCTTGACGTTTTTTTAACAGGCCACTAATTTTCTCTTTTTAAAAGCTTTTTAATACTTATCTTTAATTATGTATATGCATGTATCCGAGTGTGGATCTGTGCACATGTATGCAGTTCCCTCAGAGAAAGGGTTTTGAATTACCTGGAGCTGAAGTTGCAGGCAGTTGTGAACTGCCTGATGTGTGTGCTGGAAATTGAACTCAGGTCCTCTCCAAGAGCAGTATGAGCTCTTAACTGCTGAGCTATCTCTCCAGCCCATAATTTTCTCTTAATCTCTTTGATATCTCATGTAGTATGTGTGTGTGTGTATGTGTGAGCTGACATAAACATGTGTAAGTGGGTGCATGGGAATGTGAAGGTCAAAGGACAATCTCAGGTGTGGTTCCTTGGGTGCTGCCCAACTTTTGAGACAGGATCGCTTACTGATCTGAGGCTTACCAATAATTGGGCTGGCTATACACCAAACCCCAGGGATCAACCTGCCTCTTTCTCCCTAACACTCAGGTCACAAGTGTATACCACCAAACCAAATGTGGGTTTTTTTGTTTTTTGTTTTTTGTTTTTTTTTTACATGGTTCTGGGGCTCAAACTCAGGCCCTCTTGCTTGTATACAAAACACTTTACCAACTGAGCCATCTCCTCCGTCTTCTCATGTAGTAGTCTAATATCTGAGTCAACGTGGATGGGAACCAGCATTTTGGTTGATGTCAACATGGGCTTCTGTCACTGATTGTCAGTTTTTCAAAGCAGATATGTGATGCATTAGTAATTGTTGTTTTTAAAAGAAAACTTACCCATGAAAACTACCTAATTTGGCTTAACTGAATGAAAATAATAATTTATGTGACTCATTTATCAAAAAAGTGTAGTGTAGGCACTACTAAGGATGTAGCTTAGTTGATATTTTATTTGCCTGGCATGCATGAAGCTGTGGGTTTGATCCCCAGCACCACATAAACTGGGCATGGTGGTACATGCCTGTAATCCCAGCACTAGGAAGGTGGAGACAGGAAGATCAGGAAGTTAAAGTCATCTACCACTACATAGCAAGTTCAAGGTCGGAATGAGATACAAGAGACTCCGTCTCAAAAATAGTGTGGCCTCTACCATAAATTGAGCTTAATCTATGTCAAGTTCTACTACAATATCATGCGAATGAAGTTGCTGCATGTGAAATGAGCTTATTAAATCCTGGGCAATGACAATCAGTTGGGCCGTCTCATTTTGCAGTCTCTCCAGGGCCATATATTTTTGGATTTCAAGGCATAGTTACAGAAACAATTAACAGGCATTAGATAAGGAACTTGCTGACTGTGGAAGGTGATTCTGGACTGTAATACAGTAGAGTGAACATAAATGAGTTACGGACAGGTGCCCGAGACACCACCCTTCAGTGAGGTGCAGGTACACTGGTTCCTCTGCCTGTGCTCAAAAGACATTTTCAATGTTAGAGCTTTGGATGCCAAATCTAAATCCCTTTCAAAGGTAAGTGCTGTTACATAAGGAGGAAGGGAAAGCACAGGTTGAAAACAGGAAGAACTCTTTAGTTTTAGTGCTGTTCACACAGCTGTCCCAACTTCAACATTAATGTTCTTTGGGTAGAAATTATACTGTTTCTACTGTTTTCCTTTTGTTATCATACCCACATGTAAGCAACACTTTTCCTAATGTAGGCTCAATTGTACATATCCTCCCCCAATTCTTCAAGCATGTTACAGTTCACAGTGTGCAGCATCATGCCCTTTTAATAGCAGTGTGATGTGTATTTTATGGGAATCAAAGTACAATTTGCAGATTTCTGATTATTTGGCTGTATACCTGAGAATTCATCAGGAATTATTATGCCTAAGTGAAGTGGGAACCAATCTATTTTTTAAATCAACATGAATTTTGTTCTTATATCCATCTTGAATTGTTCTTAGAATTGCTCAGTCCATTACTAAACATTAATTATTATCTCTCTTTGTATTCAATTATATGGTATCTATTCAAGAAATAAGTACTACATTTATTCAATGAAAGGAGTCAACCACATGAAGAGTAATAGAATTGACATGAGATTGAGAGTATTGAGGTTTTCCAATGTAGACATTATGTTCAAATAGGCATTTTCTGTGAATCAATAGTAGTGCTCGTGTCAAATGACAGTTAATTAAAGTGATGCCATTTATAAAATGTGTTCACCTTGTGATTGCTTATCTAAAAATAACCCAAAAAGTTGTGGTCTAGAGTTGTGTATATTTGTGTGAAAGACTTTGAAAGAATGGTGATTAAAAATGAAAATGCCTTTAATCCCAGCACTCGGGAGGCAGAGGCAGGGCAGATCTCTGTGAGTTCAAGGCCAGCCTGGTCTACATAGTGAGTTCCAGGACAGCTGGAGCTACAGGGAGATGCTGTCTCAAAAAAGAAAGCCTGTGATCTGTGCTAGCAGTATAGACAGTGATCAGTAGCTAGGTCATTATTATAATGACTTATGGTGCTGAAGATCAAACCCAGGGCATCCTGCAAGTGAAGCAAGCTATTTACCACTGGGCCACACCCCATCCCCAGGCACCATCACTAGATCTGGTTTCTTCATCCATACCCATCTCGTTCTAACAGTACAGAGTATGTGGTGGTAATGATGATGATGTTCCTATTCTCAGATGATATTTCTCAACTTATTATTCTGACCCGACCAAGCATTTCACATGTATTGTCTTAGGTAATCCTTATATATCCCATGAAGAACATGCCATTATTAAAGATGAAGAAACCAAGGCCCATGTTGACCATTCTTGCTCCATTTGTAAGTTCCCTAGCTGAGACATAAATTCACAAAGTGCAATTTTAGATTTTATAATTTCTCCATATTTAGATGCTGGAAGAGCTCAAGATTTCTTAAGTTTTTAGGAAAATGATAGTTGACATTGATTTCTAAACTCTCACTTTCTCTGGGCTCCTATATTTACATGATTTAAAAATTATGTGTACAATGCATCATCTGTGGAAATGTAGCAAGTCCTCTACTAAACTGTGATAATGGTGAGAGCAGAGCCTAATTTTTACCTGTATATGTTACTTAAGGGCAACACACGTACACACCCTTTTCAGTTATTTATTTTCAAATAGGGTCTCACCCTGTAGCCAAAGCTGGCCTTAAACTCACCATGTAGTTCAAACTAGCTTCCAACCCTTGATTCCTCTTGCTTCCATTTCCTAAGTTCTCGTTTACAGCCATGCATCACCATGCCCGACTAGCATTTATTTATAGTTTAACAGCCTTAGTGGTGTGCAGTTCATACACCATAAATTCACTCTTTTGGAGGGTACAATGCATTGATTTCCACTACATTCACAGAACTGTGTGACTATTGCAACTACTTAATTATAGAATATTTTCATTATCCCCCAAAGAAACCATTTGCCCATTAGCAGTTCCTCCTGAGTTTTTCTCTTTTAAACCAAGAAAGCAAGCTGCCTAATAGTAGAACTATTCTTCATTCTGCATTGACTGTGCAAAGTCACCCATTGACTGAAACTTGATATTCTTAATTAGTCATTCTTTTCACCAAAATAATCATTTTCTATCCCAAGTTTTGTAAATTATCTAGTTGGAATCATTGAAAATGAATCCATTTCATTTTGTATGGAAAATTGCCATAATTACTTCATAGAAAGTGAGAGTATCACCTGTCATGATGGAGAAAGTCTGCCACTCTAATCCCATTATCACAGATAACCTTTGCGCCAAGATGTGGCCTTACTGACTTCCTGAATTCCACTCAGATGGAATATGCGACAAGATAATCCTCTGAAGTTGATTTTTGATAGCCGTACCTCTCATGTTGTAGATTCTTATCCTTTATTTCCTGAATGGTTTGGGTGCTATTTGGAATGAATCAGTGACAGCTTGAGGCTTTGCTTTCCTGTGCTTGAGGAATGCAGGGTTTCCGTGTTTGTGATACAGTTCTCTCTCAAGGGGAAGAATGGCTAAAGCTCATGTTGTTTAGCATTGAGGTTTCCTACTGAATGGAATCTGGGTGCTTACCTGGTGTCTCTGCTGGGGAGGCAGTGTGGCAGGATGCTCCCCCTATAGCTTAGAGTTGGGATCCCAGAAGTTCTAATAGAGCTGTATCAGCTTCCTTCTGCTCCAACCTCAACTCAACTCACCTTACGTTTCTGTATTAGATGAAGATAGTTTTCAGTTTATTCAACCTCAGGTAAAGAGCCATGGAAACTCAGTTGACCCCTCCCCCAGCTGTTTTGGCCTCCTACTTCACCCCATTTTCTCTGTGTCTGTATTATACTGCTCTGTGACAATCAAAACTTGTGTTCAAATTCTAGTTCTGTCATTTACCAGTTGGTAATTTTTGACAAGTTCCACTGTCTCTCTATACATTGTCTCATGTGTGATACAAGGACACAAGGATTAAATGAGATGATACTTGTAAACCATTGCAATGGGTAAGATTTTTTTTTTCAGGCTGTTGTATGTGTTTGTATTATGTGGAGCATAGGCCCCCTCATGTCCCTCTCACCATCAGTTTTTTCTCCCATACCCCTTCCATCGGTTTCCTTTGCCCCCCCCAGCCAGTTTTACCTCTACCTTCATGGTGTGTATGTGTGTGTGTGTGTGTGTGTGTGTGTGTGAGAGAGAGAGAGAGAGAGAGAGACAGAGACAGAGACAGAGACACAGAGAGAAAGAGAGCTTTATGTATCTGATAAAATCTAGGAACTACAAATGAGGGAAAACTTACAATATTTGTCTTTCTGTGATTGCCTTAATTTACTTAATAGAATTATCTCCAGTTGCGTCCATTTTCCTGCAAACAGCATAACTTCATTTTCTATACTGAAAGAATTCCATTGTGTATATAAACCACGTTTTCCTTATCCGTTCTTCTATTGTTAGCCGCCTAAGTTGGTTCCTAACCTAGCTATTGTGAACAGTGCTGCAGTAAACATTGATGGGCAGAAGTCTCTGTGATATGTTGATTTGGTATCTTTTGGGTAAATACCCAGGTGTTGTATAGCTGGGGCATATGGAATTTCAAAATGCTTTCAAATTGCCAAGGATTTGTAGCCTTGTCTGTGGGTTGAGTTTTAGCTTATCATCATTCTACAATATAGTTCCAGTAGTGAGGACCCTTTCTGTGATGCGAGAACATAAGGAGTGGTCAAAGGCCAACCAGCCAGCCACACATTTAATTTGGTGGCAGAGCTGGGCAAGACTGGTTCTCCTTCTACCTCCTCCTTCCTTTTGAGCTAAAGACTTTATCAATTATTAAGAACCATTTGCTTTATCTGTGCCCTCTTCGTGTATCATCTTATGATTCTGTCAGCTATCTCAGGGTCCCCATTGAAATTCAGCATGTCTGCATTCATGATTACTGAGGGCAGCTTGTCTCCAGAGAAGTATATGTGGGCAGTTTGAGTAGTTCCTCAGCACCCAGTTTCCTTCCCTTTGTCTGAAGTCATTTGTAGAGAAAGAAAAGAGAAGCATGATCACAAAAACCAGGTTAGACCCATCCTGTCTCAGATGGCCAGCTTTCCGAGTCATCCACATAATGGAACTGTGGCCAAGTCCATGCTTGTGATCTGCTAAGTGGTTCCTGTAATTCTATTACATGGTGTCTGCACACAGGGTGGAGGCTAATAGGCTCCAGCTTATAAGCTGTACCTACACGAAGGACTCATCTCTGTGCTTCTGCTGCTTTTCTGTTCAAGACATGATTGCTGAGCATTGTGTTTTAGATCTGAAATGGAAAGAAGGGCACTGCTGTGACTTCTGTTACCATGGTTGACAGACTTGGAAACAGGAGTCCCTAGTTAGTCAAAATGGTGCATCTAGAAAAACTCAGCTCCTTTTGCTCTGTGACTGTTCTTCCTTGTGAAAGAAGGGAAGAAGGGACTTACAGATGGCTACATAGAGAGCTTTGCAGACATAATACCTTGACTTTCAATTCCATCCTTGCTGGATTTGGGTGCATCCACTTCATAACTTTGTTATATAATGTTCTGTAGAATGATATTTTTAGTGGTTTTCCTGTTTATAATGAGGCGTCAGTTCAGGTGGGACACAGACCTAATCAGATTATAAATCTTTAGGAGACAAAGACTTTTTCTGTATATGTGTGTATCTGTGTGTGTCTGTGTGTGTTTTGCTCAGTGACACTAGCACTTTGATCTTTCATCTCTAGGTCCCTAATCCCTACTGTGACTGTGATGATATTTAGAAGTAGGGACTTTTGGAGGTAATTAGAATGGATTAGGGACATGAGTGTCCCTTACCCATAATGGAATTAGTGTTATGCAAAGAGAAAGAGCTCATGCTCTCCTTCCTCATCTCCCCGTCTCTCTGCCATGTGAATCTGAGGATGCAAGAAGGTAGCTGTCTCCAGTCTAGGAGAAGGGTATTCACCAGACAGAGCCTGCACTATGGGAAATGAAGACTTGTTTAGCTCCAATTATGACAAAGCCTTATAATTATGTTAAGAAGAGAATCTCAGTTTGCTGCTAATAGATCTCTACAATGTTTATCTCCTTTCATAATAAGAAAATTCAAACCTTGGACTTCAGATCAGATGAACTGGCTTTTTTTTTTTTTTTAGTTGCTGTTTATGACAAGATGAAACTGATTTTTTGTTTCAGTTAATTCTCAACATTTCCTTTTGTTAAAAAATAATAAGCAGTAGAGTTTACTATTCAAGTTGTCAGGTTGATGGGATCTGGAATCATCTGGGAGGCAAGAAGGGTCTCTGGACATGCTTTGGAGATTGATTATCTTTTAAAAAACATTTTATCCGGGGCTGGAGAGACGGCTCAGCGGTTAAGAGCACTGAATGTTCTTGCAGAACACCTGGGTTCGAATCCCAGCACCCACATGGCAGCTAACAACTGTCTGTAACTCCAGTTACAGGGGATCCGACAGCCTCTTCTGTCCTCAGAGGGCATTGCATGACACAAGTGCACTTACCTACATGCAGGCAATACACACATACACATAAAATTATAACATATTTTATTCATTATTTTTGCTTTATGTGCATGAGTATTTTGTCTGCATGTGTGTAAGCACACCTGTGTCATGCAGTGCCCCAGAGGTCAGAAGAGGGCATTGGATCCCCTGTTATAGATGTTATAGATGGTTGTTCACAGCCATGTGGGCACTGGAATTTGAACCCGGGTCCTCTGCAAAAGCAGCCAGTTAACCATTAAGCCATATCTCCAGCCCCAGGGTTGATTACCTTGATTAGGTTAACTAAAGTGGGAAGACCAGCCCAATATGAGTAACACCATTCACTAGGCTGGACCCTGGACTGTATAAAGAGGAGATGGTAAACAGAGCACAAGCATTCATCTCTCTCTGCTTCCTGATTGTGGATGCATTATGACTAACCGCTTGATCTTCCTGCTGCCTTGACTTCCTTGTGATATCATGATGAACTGGATCTCAAACTGTGAGCTAAAATGAACCCTTCCTTTCTTAGATCAGCAAGAGAAGAAACTATAACTACATTGTACTATGGGTTTAACAAATGCATAGGTCTTGACTGTTCATCCACCACAATCAGGACATAGAGCGTTTCTGTCCCTTCTCCCTAATCACTGTGTGGTGCTCCTGCCACCTGTCTGTTCTGTAATAGTTATGCCTTGTGTAGACTATCATGTAAATGGAATCATACCACATGTAACCTTTGTCCCCACGTACCACAGAGTATTTGAGATTCATCACCCTAATTAGGTGTATCAGCCATTTTGGCTCATTGTAGTGATGTACCACAGTTTACCCATTCACCAATTGAAGACCATTTGGGTTGTTTTCCCATTTGAAGTGATTATAAATCAAGCTTCCATAAACATTCATGAACTTTTTTTGTTTTTTAATTTGCGTTTCACTTCTCTGGAAGAAAAATATCTAGGCATTGAATATATAGTAAATTTATGTTTAACTTTTTAATAAATTGTGATACCTTTTCCCCAAAAAAGTCATATCAGTTTTGTGTTCTTATTGTTCTCTTTGCTCCAAACTTGCCAGCTTTTAGTGTTGTAATAATGTTTTTTTTAAAACCTATTCTCGTAGGTATGTGATGATCAAGTGTGTTCCATTTTGCATGAATGTATTTAAAGCTTTCAAAACAAATTTCATTTGAAGGACTAATATTGAGTAGTGCTACTGGTCTAGAGAGCTGTGAAAATTATGTGAAAGCTTGTAACTGAGTATAATTGGAGACCAACACATACTTTTGTTCTTCATCTCCATTATTAAAGTATTATAAATAGTGTAAACCTGTCTTGGCTGGCTGGCTGATGTCCTGGCTGTCTTAAAAATGCAAACAATTGTGTTAAAAGATAAAATGATGATCTCTGTGTAACATGTTCAACTGTACTGAACAGTTGAAGTGACAGTAATCCTTTGGAAATCTTATTGGATTTTGATAAACTTGACCCAGATTAATTCAGCAGCAGATGATGTCATTGTATATTAGCTGTTGAATCTAGTGGGATGATGATGGTCCAATTAAGAGACTGGACCTGAGACCATTCGTAGACTTGCTAAATGGGAGCTCCACTGAGGTGACTTGTCTGGAAACATGACGGTGTTGGGAGTGTGAATCAATAGGAAATGGCTTATCATTGGTTCAGCACTAGGGATAGTGTTTTGTTTTTCCTGATTCAATTGGGTATTTCAAAAGAATTTCCAGAACAAAAAGAGATCACACATGAGCTTTTGATGGGGGCCTTGTTTCTTTAGCTGTGGTTTATAGAGTTTGATGATATAGAAGGTCACTTTCTGATTTCCTCAGTGAGGGTCACCGAAGCCAGGTATTCTAAAAGTTTATGAACCATAAAATGTGTATAAGAAGCAAATAGTCACTCAAGCTTCACTAGGTGAACTCTGGGGCCATAGCTAATTCCTATTGAAATGTATAGGACATAGCTCATATTAATTAAGTTATGATCTAGTGGCAAAAAGAATTGAGAGTGCCATTATATTTGGTTACAGATCTTAAAGGTCTTTGTAAAACCTTTAGAAAGGACATTAAAGATGAACAGTGTGAGGTTTAAAAATAAAACAAAATAGAACTACCTGCTCTGAAATTCTTTTTGCAGTGTATTCTTTACAACTGAAGGCTGGTGCTGTTGACGTTGGTGTTGGTTTTTCAGTCAATCATGTAAGAAACCTTGGCATGCATTGTTAGTGTTCCTCAACTAAAGTGTATAATCTTTGGCACGTTTTTGTGAAGAATAAATTAAAATTAAGATAACTGAGTAGAATGACCAAGAGTCAGCTCTTAATTTTTTTTGGTGGGAGAGGGTCCTTTTTGAATC
Source organism: Nannospalax galili (assembly GCF_000622305.1). Classification (NCBI taxonomy): domain Eukaryota; kingdom Metazoa; phylum Chordata; class Mammalia; order Rodentia; family Spalacidae; genus Nannospalax; species Nannospalax galili. Next base: position 2,706,192 of record NW_008331995.1, on the reverse strand, counting down.
ATGGTCTCCCTCAGGCCAGTTGGCCTGGAACTGGCTATGTAGACCAGGCTGGCCTAGAGCTCACAGAGATTCACCTGCTTCTGTCCCCAAGTGCTGGGATTAAAGGCATGGACCACCACACCCGGCTTTAAAATATTTCTTAAGTAATCATTGTATTCAGTTTATAGAATGCCTAAACAAATACATGCCCATTGATGTTAGGTTTGGGGGCACAGAATACAGGAATAGGAGAGAAAGAAAGAGACCGTACCAGACTTCAGATGGGACAGCGTTTTACTCAAGTGAAGGAGTGACAGCTGCCTTCCTGCATGTTGGAAGCAACTGCACTGTGTATGGGGAGAGTTGGAGATCATATAGGGGCTTGGGCATGAGGAGGCAGATGTAGTTGTGGGGGTCCACGTGTCTCATTCTCTGTGGCCACTTGCTCAAACAGGACAGGCTATCTTGAGCAACAACCCATCTCCAACAGTCCCAGAGGTTAATAAGGGTCAGAAACAGTTTCGGAGACAGGTAAGATTAGCAGCAGTTTCTAGTTTTCTGCAGCCAGGGCTTTCTGTCATTCCAGAGCCTGAAGACATAAAAAAAGAAATGGGGGGGTCGTATACTTTTTCTTTTAACTGAGAAGGAGTCCCCAGGTGGCATGAAGCAAGAACATAGCCTTAATTTAGTCTCAAGTAACAATTAAGGAGGGGATGGGAAGATGAACTGATCAGTCCAGTCTTCATTCTAGGTGTCCAGGTCCATTGTTGTTCTGGTCATATTTTCAGGGGGTCTTCCAGAAACAGGATATTACTTTAGGAAAAAGAGAGAGGTGTGGAAAGAAAGAAAAGAAAACAAACCAGAACCCCTTATTGATCTCCTGAGCCTCTAGCTATATTGGAACTAGAGACATTTTTGGATTAGATGGTTCTGACATCCCTAGCCTTGGGTAGGGACAAGCTTACTCCCAGATCCAAGGGAATTCCAGCTCTCAGCCAGAACGAAAATGTTCATTGTTCTTTTGGGGTCTTTACCCTAAATTGCCTAGCCAGTTCCTACCTCCTATTCTCATTACTCCTCCCTCTGAAGAGGTAACCCTAATTCCCAATAGGAATTAGGAATAGCATTATAAGTTCTAGACAGGGAACCAGAAAAAGAACAGGGCAAATTTCAAATGCCCAAATCAAAGTCCGTTAGAATTTCTTGATGAGGGCTTCTCAGAGCATCCTTCAATTGGATTACCCCTTTTTTATTTTTTGGCTGCCATGACTGAAATCAGGATCTGTTTTTCAGGCACTTTCATAGATAGAATGACTAGAATCACAGGGAGAGAGAGGAAATGTAAATATTATTAGAAAAGAACAGCAGTAGGTTCGTCTTTTATTGGCTGCAGGTAGGCATTGCAGTGTTGAAATAGCCCAAAATCTGAAGTCTTACATCTAAATAATATGTTTTTCCCCCACCATGAATGTTTCTTTTATTAGCATCTTGTTGCCATTTCACATATAATCATCTTTCATGTGTTTGAGAATATTAATCACCATTTGTTTGAAATTCTTTTGTTCTCCATGCTGTCATTTATTTTCCCCTTTTTTAAATTTTTATACCATACTTTATATATTGCAATGCAATTTACATATTAAATAACACTATAATAGAAAATAACACTATAATATTTGGTATCGTTTTCTTAAAATAATTTATAGAGAATTTCATATAGGCATATAAGCATATAAGGTGTTTTGATCAAACCCATGCCCACTCCCTCTCCTCCAACTCCTCCCATATCTTCCCATCACTTTTTTCTCATAACTTCATGTATTCTTTCTTCTTTTTGCTACTCTAACATCCCCCCCCTCTGAAGAGGTGACCCTAAAATCTTGTAACGATTGGATGACAGCTCCCAAATACTTTCAACACTTTTGGCCTTTGGAACAGAGTGTGCTGCTAAGACGCCCAAGGACATTGTGATTTTTGTTTTGTTTTTTAAAATTTTTACAAAAACTTCAAGAATTTCATACCTGTATATAAGGTGTTTTTATCAAATCCATGCCCATTCCATCAGCTCCAACATTCCTCCCTCTGAAGAGGCAACCCTAAAATCTTTTAAGGATTAGATAACAAGCTCCCAAGTACTTTTGACATTTTGGCCTTTGGAACGGAGTATATTGCTAAGAGGCCCAAGGACATTTTGACTTTTAGCCAAGAAACTGGCTACTTTTCTTTGGGGTCTTTTTACCCTAACCGCCTAGCCAATTCCTAACCTCCTATTCTTATCATGCCATCCTCTGAAGGGGTTACCCAAATTGCCAATAGGGAATCAGGACGCAGAATGCTCTGGCTTCTTCCAGGATGAACAGGGATGCAGGGTGAGGCAATTGGAGTACCCCTTCAGTGGGTCTATCTAAAAGACTCCCAAATTGCATAACTCTTATCTGTAGGGGGAAAAGAAAGTCCTTGAATCATGAATAGAAACTGTGAAGGAGAAGTAAGGGCAAGAGTAATTAGCATTACAAGTTCTAGACAGGGAACTAGAAAAAAGTCAGAACAGGGCAATTTTCAAATGGTCATATGAAAGTCCATTGGAGTTTCTTGACAAGGTCTTCCAAAAGCATCCCTCTATTGGGTTCTTCCTCTTTTTTTTTTTTTTCGTCTTCCAAGGCTGGACTAGTTGGCTGGGAAGAGTGGCTGGATACTCAGGTGAAGGTCCAGTGACCTTGCTTGACCCTCCTTTAATGAATGAGCACAACCGTCAGCAAGCCCAAGTGTGACTGTTTAGCAATCAGGCTCAGCCAAAGTCGTGATGATGGTAGTTACTTCATGCAGAAGGGACTCCTCTATAGCACCTTCTTATTAAAAGGACCTGGAATTTAAAACGATTTAGTGCTAGGAGCCACATATGAGGGAGAACATATGTCGTTTGTTTTTCTGAGTCTGTGTTACTTCACTTGGTATAACAGTTTCTAGATCCATCCATTTACCTGCACATTTCGTTATTTCGTCTTTCTTTACTGCTGAATAGACCTCTGTTGTGTAACATTTTTGTTAACTACTTGCCAGTTTGAGGGGCACTTAGGTTGCTTCCATCTCTTAGCTATTGTGAAAAGAGCAGCAACAAACATGGTTGTACAAGTGTCTCTACAATAGGATGAGTCCTTTGGGTATATGACAAGGAGTGGTATAACTGGGTCAAATGGTAGGTTCATTTTTAGTTTT
>NW_008331995.1:2701623-2702873 GCF_000622305.1 Nannospalax galili | reverse complement strand
ACCTTAGGGTGGTTTTAATTTGCATTTCCCTAATTACTAATGATGTTGAACACTTTTTGAGATGTTTCTTAGCCATCTTTATTTCTTCATTTGAGAACTCTCTGTTTAGATCTTTAGCCCATCTTTTAATTGGATCATTTGGTTTCTCAATTCTTTTTTGAGTTCTTTATATATCTGGAAGGTAAACCTCTGTCAGATGTGTCTCTGGTGAAGATTTTTTTCCCATTCTGTGGGATTTCTCTTCGCTTTTTTGACTGCTTCTTTTGCTGTACAGAAGCTTTTTAGTTTAATGAGGTCCCACTTATTGATTGCTGACCTTAATTCCTGAGTACCTTCTGTCTGACTTAGAAAATCCTTTCCTACACCTATAGCCTGTAAGTTACTGCCAATATTTTCTTCTAATAGTTTCAGGGTTTCCAGTTTCACATTGATGTCTTTGATCCATTTGGAGTTGACTTTTATGCAAGGCGAAAGATAAGGATCTAGTTTCATTCTCTGACAGGTGGAGATCCAGTTTTGCCAGCACCATTTGTTGAAGATGTTGTCTTTCCTCCATTGTGTGTTCTTGGCACCCTTGTCAAATATCAGGTAGATGAAATTGCATATACTCAGATTTGGATCTTCAGTGATGTTCCATTGATCTATGTGTCTGTTTTTGTACCAGTACCATGCTGTTTTTATGACTATGATCTGTAGTATACTTCGAGATCTGGTATAGTAATCCCCCCAGCATTGCTCTTTGTGCTCAGGGTTCCTTTGGCTATCCGGGCTCTTTTGTGCCTCCATATGAATTTAAGGATGCATTTTTCTAATTCTGTGAGGTATGTTATGGGGATTTTGATTGGAATTACATTGAATCTATATATTGCTTTTGGTAGGATGATCGTTTTAACAATATTAATTCTTCCAATCCATGAATATGGTAGGTCCTTCCATCCTGGTGTCTTTCTCAATCTCTTTCTTTAATGATTTAATTTTTCACTGTAGATATCTTTGGTGTCTTCCATCAGATTTATTCCAAGATATTTTAATATTTTTGCAGCAATTGTGAATGGGACCATTTCCCTGTATTCTTTCTCTGATTGCTTATTATTGATATATAGAAAGGCTACTGATTTTTGTAGATGGATTTTATAACCTGCCACTATACTGAAAGTGTTGATCAGTTCTAGGAGTTTTCTGGTGGAACTTTTGGGATCTCTTAGGTATAGTATCATATCATCTGCGAAAAGCATAGTTTGACCTCTTCT
>NW_008331995.1:2700844-2701568 GCF_000622305.1 Nannospalax galili | reverse complement strand
GTTTCAAGTACTGTGTTGAAAAGGAGTGGAGATAGTGGACATCCTTGTCTGTTTCTTGATTCTAATGGGAATGCTTCCAGTTTTTCTCCATTTAGAATGATGTTGGCTGTGGGTTTGTTGTATATAGCTTTAATTATGTTGAGGTATGTTCCCTCCAGTCCAATTCCCTCTAGGACTTTGAACATAAATGATTGCTGAATTTGTCAAAAGCCTTTTCTGCATCTATTGAGATGACAGTGTGGTTTTTTTCTTTGAGTCCATTTATATGATTAATGACGTTTATTGACTTGTGTATATTGATCCATCCCTGCATTTCTGAGATAAAGCCTAGTTGATCATGGCGAATGATCTTTTTGATGTATGTCTGTATGCAGTTTGCAAGTATTTTCTTGAGAATTTTTGCGTCTATGTTCATTAAGGATATGGGTGTGTAGTTTCCTATTTTGATTGTGTCTTTACCAGGTTTGTGTATTAGAGTGGTGTTGGCTTCATAGAAGGAATTTTGGCGTTCTCCCTCTGTTTCTATCATTTTGAATAATTTAAGTAGTATTAGTTGGAGGTCTCTTTAAATGTCTTGTAGAATTCTGCTGTAAATCCATCTGGGCCTGGGCTTTTTTTAGTTGGGAGTCTTTGTATTACTGTTTCAATTTCCTTCTATGTATGGGTCTATTTAAACTGTTGATCTCTTCTTGGTTTAACTTTGGTGCTTCTGTTGAATCTAGAA
>NW_008331995.1:2695646-2700744 GCF_000622305.1 Nannospalax galili | reverse complement strand
GGTTAACTCAGCTAAGGGTCTGTCTATCTTGTTTAGCTTTTCAAAGAACCAGCTCTTAGATTCATCTGATTTGATTCTGTATATTGTTTTCTTTGTTTCTATTTCATTAATTTCTGCTGTTATTTTTGTTATTTCTTCTCTTCTCCTGGGTTTGGGTTTTATTTATTCTTGCATTTCCAGTGCCTTGAGTTGCAGTTAGGTCATTTATTTGGTTTCTTTGTTATTTTTTAATGTAGATACTTAGAGCTATAAACTTCCATCTTAGGACTGCTTTAAAAGTGTCCCAGAGGTTGTGTTGTATTGTGTTGTATTGTCCTTTTTGTTGAATTCAAGGAATTCTTTTATTTCTTTCTTAATTTCTACTTTCACCCACTCATTGTTTAGGAGTGTGTTGTTTAATTGCCATGAGTTCGTGTAGTGACTAGGGCTTCGTCCAGGCTTGATTTTGAGCTTTATTACATTGTGGTCTGATAGAATGCATGAAATTATTTCAATTTTCTTGTATTTGTTGAGGTTCGTTTTGTGGCCCAATATGTGTTCAATCTTTGAAAAACTTGAGTTGCAGAATAGAAAGTGTATTTTTGGTGCTTGGGTGGAATAATCAAAAGATGTCTGTTATATCCATTTGATGTATTGTATCATTTAATTCAGACATCTCTCTGTTTATTCTTTGTCCAGTTGACCTGTCTAATGGAGACAGTGGAGTATTGAAGTCCCCTAGTATTACTGAGTTGGGGTTAATCTGTGTTTTAAAGTACTGTAGTGTTGTTTTTATGAATTTGGGTGCACCAGAATTTGGTGTACGTATGTTAAGGATTGTAATATCTTCTTGGTTAACTGTTCCTTTGATCAGAATGAAGTGACCCTCCTTATCTCTTCTGATTAGTTTTAGTTTGAAGTCTATTTTGTCAGATATTAGAATTGCAACCCCTGCTTGTTTCTTAATGCCATTTGCTTGGAATATTCTTTTCCATCTTTTTACCTTAAGGTAGTGCCTGTCCTTGAAAGTGATGGGTTTCTTGCAGACAAAAAGAGATTTTGTTTTTTAATCCATTCGCTTAGCCTGTGTCTTTTGACTGGGGAGTTCAGTCCATTGATATTTAAGGTTATTGTTGAAAGGTGTATATTGGTTGCCATCATTTTGATTGCTGTTTGTGTTCTCTGTGTAATTTTGTGTTTCCTAGACTATATATTTTCTTTCAATGCCCCTAGGGTATAGTTGTTTCTCTCTCTGCTCTTTGTATTGCTTCAAGTATTCTTTGAAGGGCTGGTTTCATGGACATGTATTCTTTCAGGCTATTTGTGTCATAGAAGATTTTTCTTTCCCCCTCAACTATAATAGACATTTTTTCTGGGTATAGTATTCTGGGCTGGCATCTATTGCATGTAGAACTGGAAATACCTTGGTCCAGGCTCTTCTGGCTTTCATGGTTTGCATTGATATGTCAGCTCTAACTTTCCTTTGTATGTGACTTGTTTGTTTGTTTTTTTTCTTTTGCTGCTTTCAGTATTCTCTCTTTGTTCTGTACATGTAATGTTTTTACTATGATGTGTCATGGGGAGTTCCTTTTCTGATCCTGTCTATTTGGTGTTCTATGTGCTTCCTGTATTTGTAAGGGGATGTCTTTCCTTAATTTCAAGAAGTTCTCTTCTACATTCCTGTTAAGATCTGGTCAACACCATTAACCTGAAATTCTTCTCCTTCCTCTATTCCTATGATCCATTGATTTGGTCTTTTCATGGTGTCCCACATCTCTTGCATATTCCATTCATGTGGTTTTTTTTTTTTTTAATTTTTCATACTCTCTGCTTCAGTGGTCCAATTCTTCATCTTTATCCTCCAGTTGATATTCTGTTTTCCATTTCATTCATTCTAACAGTGAGGCTTTCCCCTGTTGTTTCAAGTTGGCTTATTGAGTTTTGCACTTCCTTCTTCCTTTCTGCCTGAGTTTTCTTCAGTGTTTCTATCTCTTTTGTGGATTCATTCAGAAGTTTATCCCTATATTCTTTATCTCTTTGATTTGTTTGTTCATGTGTTCTTCAAATTCATTGAATTCCTTGATCATGCTTTTGATTGTTCTTTTAAATTCAGTGTCCTGGGTTATCTCTAGGGGGTTCTCCTTGTAGGACTCTTCCACAAGATTGGTGGGGTTTGGTGGGGACATAGTGTTTTGGCTTTCCATTTTATTATTCTTTGGCATGTGAATTTCTTTTTTTGTTTATGATTCTGATATGAGAGTTAAAGTATGCTTCTGTTTGTATTATCCAGGTGCCTAGATCCTTTCTTTATTGGTTATGTAAAGCTGGTTGGTACAGGTTTCCGGTTCTCTCAGGTTTATTTTGGAGGGAACTGGTGGCTTCAGATCAGCTATTCTGGGGTACCCACAGAAGCCCGATTCAGGTTCCAGTCAGGTACACTCAGGCTTCCTTCACCACATGGAGGCAGGATCCAGGCTCTCTCAAGCAGTCTTGTGTGTTGTCAACCCACCACGTGGAGGCAGGATCGGGGGGCTTTCAGGCTGTCCCCTGGGTTCTCAGGCCCTCTGGTAGTTGGAGGCCAGAGGGACGCCAGAACCCAGCACACTCTGGCGGTCTGCTGAGCTCCCAGCAGCTACCAGATTGACATTGAGTTTTAGCCAAGAAACTGGCTTCTTTTCTTTGGGGCCTTTCTACCCTAACTGTCTAGCCAATTCCTACCTCCTATTCTTATCACACCATCCTCTGAAGAGGTTACACAGCTTGTGAATAGGGACTTGGGACACAGACCACTCTGGCTTCTTCTATGCTGAGCAGGAATGCAGGATGAGGCAATTGGAGTACCCCTTCAGTGTGTCTATCTAAAAGACTCCCAAATAGCATAACTCTTATCTATAGGGAAAAGAAAGTGCTTGACTTGTGAATAGGAGCAGTGAAAGAGAAGTAGAGGGAAGTGTAATTAACATTACAGTTTCTAAACAGGAAACTAGAAAAAAGTCAGAACAGGGCAAATTTCAAATGTTCATATGAGAGTCCCTTGGAATTTCTTGACGAGAGCTTCCAAAAGCATCCCTCTATTGGGTTCTTCCTCATTTTTCTTTTGTCTCCCAAGGCTGAACTGAGAGTGATGGATTCAGGATTTGCTTTCAGGCATTTTGATAGCTGTTGGAGTGGTTAGAATCAGTGTCAGGTCCTTCTCAAAGGTTTCTAGGTAGGGGGAGAAAACAAATTTGGCCATCATTTTAGAACAATACCGGGTTGTCTCCCTTAGCTACAGGTGGGCACTGCAGTATTACAGACCAAGATTTGAAGTCTTACATCTGAGCAGCACTTTCTGATTTAGAACAAAATCATCAATGAGAAATAATTGTGTAAATAACTTTTTATTTGGACTTAAGCTAATGTCTGAGATGTTTAATCCCTTGAACGCCCAAGGAAATATACTAATAACTTTACTCTTTGGTTACACTTTCTTTTTGAGTGTTTAAGACCATACAGTTGGCCCAAATAAATCATTTTACATTTAAACTTAATGTCATTTGAACATCTGTTCCTCAGGGGTCACGTGGAATTGGGAGGAGCTCCTGGCTCCTTTGTTTTACCAGTTCCATCTATGTGAAGATAAGTCAAAGGTTCTGCTCAACCATGGCTGGCTTCACTTGGAAACATGGAGATGTTTCCTCTGAGTTGATTCAAGTCCATCTGGTGGGGTCTCCATGGCCTCCCTAAACAAGTGGACAGGTGTCTCACCATAGTTACAGGACATTTTGAGAGATGTTCCATAGTCCCCTGGAACTTAGTCAACCTTGGAGGGCAAAGGGCAAAAATTGTCCTGTAAGTTCCTCTTACCAGATTAGTATAGGCCTCAAATTATGGCTATTAAACATCCAATAAGGTTAGTTCCACCAGTCTGGTACTTATTGCCATGTGCTATGTAGGTAAAGCTTGGATAAAAAACTAAATGTTCTCAGATAAACCTTTAGTAGATATGTATTTTGTTCCTTTGACTAGTTGACTAAATTATGACTTTAGAAAATTTAAGATTATGTGTATATTATTTTTGTCTCATCCTTTGTATATCATAACAAACCTATACAGACCTTCATCACTTGCTTAAGCTTTCTCATTTTTTCTATTTTGGAAAAATATCTTCAGTCCCATATCCTTTTAACATTGTTTACATTCTCATTTTCTTTTTTTTTTTAAATAATTATGAGACATAATAACATTAGCAAATAAATTTTCCATCTGTTGTGAGAGACCATGTGTGATTAGGACCAAATTACATACAGTTGGCTGGGAAGAGTGGCTGGATACTCTGCTGAGGGTCCAATGACCCTGCTTGCCCCTCCTTTAATAAAGGAGCTCAACCGACAGCAAGCCCAATTGTGACGCTGTTTAGTAATCAGGTACTGCTGAAGTCATGATGAGGGTAGTTCTTTCATGCAGAAGAGACTGCTATACAGTATCATCTTATTAAAAGGCATGGAATTTAAAAGGATTTGGTGCTAGGATCCACATATGAGGGCGAACATACATCTTTTATGTTTTGAGTCTGTGTTACCTCACTTAGTATAACAGTTTCCAGATCCATCCATTCACCTGCGAATTTCATTATTTCATCTTTCTTTACTGCTGAATAGAACTCCATCGTGTAAATATACCACATTTGTGTTAACCACTCATCACTTGAGGGGCACTTAGGTTGCTTCCATCTCTTATTGTGAAAAGAGCAGCAAGAAACATGATTGTACAAAAGTCTCTATAATAGGATGAGTCCTTTAGGTATATGCCAAGGAGTGGTATAACCAGGTCATATGGTAGGTTCATTTTTAGTTTTTTAAGAGTTTCCCACACTGTTTTCTATAGGTGTTGCACAGTTTGAAATCCCACCAACAGTGAATGAGCGTTCCCCTTTCTCCACATCCTCGCCAGCATTTGGTATCAATTGTTCTCTTGATCCTAGCCAGTCTGATTGGGGTAAAGTGATACCTTAGGGTGGTTTTAATTTGCATTTCCCTAATTACTAATGATATTGAACACTTTTTGAGATGTTTCTTAGCCATCTTTATTTCTTCCTGTGAGAACTCTGTTTCGATCTTTAGTCCATCTTTTAATTGGA